>NC_067220.1:32893395-33075895 GCF_019924925.1 Ctenopharyngodon idella
ATACATTATAGATGAGGATCATACCCGATGCTATTACTACCGTGGCTAAACAGGTCAGCAGGTAAACAGAGGTTCCTCTGTAGCTTAACTGGTAGAGGTCGGCGCTAGCAACATCAAGGTTACGGGTTAAATTTCCAGGAAACACACAAACTGACAAGATGTATAGCAGTTGATTCAATAAATGTATTACAAAGGTGCACTAGGACATCTAACTAGCAATTTAGTTATTGTTTTCAACAAAAGTAAACAAGTGTTGTGAATAAAAAAAAAATATACAGCAATTATAGACCTATCCAGAGAGGATTTCATTTCACAGAGGAGTTCTGAGTTAGCAAAAACAGTATTGGTACCATATTTTCCAGAAAATAAGTTACACCGGGTCAAAATTGTAGTGTTGAGAGAAAAAAGTCGTATTGGCATATAAAGTTGCATTTTATTATAACACTCAGAAATAAATGCAAAATACCAATAAATAAAATGAAACGTTTACAAACGTTATAAACACTTTAAACATGAATTTTAGTTCCTCTCACAACAGATCCTTTAAATTTAATGGTATTCAAAACAGATCAGGTATAAGTATGTTTTTATAAGTATAAAACAAACAAATTATAGCGGGCTTCATAATAAACAAACATAAATTATAGTGGGCTTCATTATAAACAAAATGTTTTATAAATGCCAAGCCTGAACGAATTTATTTAAAGTGAAACTGAAACTATTATTGTGTTGCAAATGCACTACAAATAAATTTGGGCTCACGTACCTCTGTCATTCTGCAATACGTGCGATTTGCATATGTTCTGCATGTTTGCCGCTAATAGCATTATACAAGTTGCTTAAGAAACAGCAGTTTCAGGTGGTAAAAAACAAAACAAAACACTATACTATATATATATATATATATATATATATATATATATATATATATATATATATATATATATATATATATATATATATATATATATATATATATATATATATATACACACACACACACACACACACACACACACACAGGGCTTGACATTTTTTGCTCACCAGCCACTATGGCTAGCGTTTTTTCCAAAGTTACTAGCCACTATGGCTGGGACAATAAAATGATTAATCTGGATTCGTCGATGGATTCTGAGGTTTTTCGAATGCATCACAATTCTGTCTCGAATCGATTCTGAGCTTAGTTTTTAACAGCAGATGGCGCTCTAAGCTAGTTTTAACCGTGAATGTCAAGTACACCTCCGAATACTTGTATGACACAAGATTAATATAAAGAGCCCTCTGCAAACACCCTTGTAATTCATCTCAACATTTTCAAACTTCATGAACGATGATTTTATAGAAGGTTCAGGTGTGTGTAAGGAATTGGAAGGAAGCAGAGTACAGCTGTTTCTAAAGCATGCAGTGCCATCTGCTGTTAAAAACTCAGAATCGATTTGAGACAGAATGGCGATACATACAAAAAAAAAAAAAAAAAAAAAAAAAAAAATCGATCCAGAATCCTTTCTCGATGCATCAATAAATTGATGCATCGATTGCAGTTTTTCCTCATTGATACCATGAGGAAAAACTGCAATGTAGAGATCTTAATATTAACTCATAATTTGGCAGCAGGTATATTAGGCTGCTGTCACTTTAAGACCTGATGCACGGACCCATTATACTGTTACACATGCATTTTCTTTCTCAACTGTTTACATTAACTTAAAACATAACTGACTGTATTTACGTGAATACTCACCAAGACTGCCATTTTTACATTATTTTGTGTATTTGACTGTTTAAGCGCAATAATAACTACAATTACTTTACTAATTTAGTACCGAGAATTGGCTTTATGCACGCGCACTTTGGATGCGAGCATTGACTTTATGTGCGCGCACTTTGGATGTGAGCACAAAATCTGAGGGAATGAGTAAAATTATGGCCAAGAGACTCAATCCCATGGCGAAATTCAAGCCGTCTAACATTAATAATATTCATCCGGAGCAAATGAAACGAGTGAGTGAGGGGAGGCGGGTTTGTGTGTCGCTGTCTGAGAGATGAGAGAGCGAGAAAGCACAGCTGGTATCGTGCGTCTGTTCTGCAGAAAATGAGTATTGGAAGCGTTTCAGATATTTCAGTATCGATGTGTATTGAAAAATTGATATTAACACTGCATTGCACTTATTATTTCAAAGGCCTTTTTAAAAGAGTCCTGAAAAATGTATTATATATATATATATATATATATAAATAAAATTCAACCCGCCAAATTGGCTAGTAGGAATGACTGTGTTACACGCTACTGCTAAAATCCTACCGTGTTTGGCAGGTGTTAATGTCAAGCCCTGTAAACATACGTATATGTGTGTATCCCCGGGAATATAAGTCACGTTTCTTTTTTTTTTTAGATTGAGGGTCACATTATTAAAAAAAAAAAAAAACAGATTTTGAAATATTAAATATGAGTTAGATATGGAAATGGATTGTTGCATATTACAACAATTCAAAACACTGTATAACAGTCATGTTTAAAATTGGCTTTAATATATATCAACTGCAGATGGGGCTTATTTGAGGGAGGTATCTGGGTTTGCACCCTCAGGGTGGGATGGGGTGGCTTTGACTTGGTGCCATTTCGGCCAGGGGCAAAGGGGGAGAGAGAGAGAGACAGAAAGAGCAAGAGAAAGGAGGGTGTCCCCTCCTTAGCTCGCCAGCCAGATGGTCTGGTCACCACGACTGCGTTGTCCCCGCCAGGAGGTGCTTTGATACCGGAGTGTGTGTGTATGTGTGTGCATGTGCACAATGCCCTTCTGCGTTATACATGTAGTCCCTTTATGTTTCCATAAACATCTCTGTCTATACAGAGAAAAATAATTTGTTATATGCATATGTGCATGTGTATAGAGGACTCAACAGTAAGGATGGTCAGCTGGTGCCAGTGTGAATGTGTTTCAGGCCAGTTGACAGACTGTCACCTACCCTATGGGGCCAATGCTGCATTACGGAGAGCATCTCGGAAGTCATCATTTTCCAGGAAAGGTTAAAAAAATTAAGGCTTAACCAAAGCTCAATAATATGGATGGCCTGCTGGCCCAAGGGCCATTGTAAAGAGATTTTTGGGGTCAGATGACAAATCGTTACTAGTGCATGTGTATGAATGCATAGCTGCTGTTAGGGCTGCACAATATTTCATTTTAGCATCGATATCGCGATGTGCACATCCGCGATAGTTACATTGCAGGATGTGCGATGTCATGTACAGGATCGTAGTTGGACCAGGCACCATGGTTCGAAATGCACGATTCTCGGATTAATTGCAAAGTATAACCATCATAGTGATAAAGTTTATCATTTGCACGTGTTTTAGGTCCTGTCAGTGTAAACATTCAAGCGTTTTTAAACGATTTGAGTGCAAGCGGATGCAAAAGAGAACTTAATTATATGTACTTTATACAGTGAAGACTATGCAGTGTTACATCTGTACCTAAATACTGTTAGAGGTAAAGCACTTTATCATTTGTATCTTTGTTCTACTGTATTTACGCCTGCAATTTGTTTATTATTTTCTATGCAGATTCATTCCCTACAAAATCACCCCAATCATTCTATAATAATTAGTTCTTCCCAAACAGAGCTATTCAAGTCATTTGGTGAAATTTGGTGAAAACACAAAATATTGCAATGTGAGTTTTTGCCAATATCGTGCAGCTCTAATCAAAGTAAAACAAAGTTAAACTATTTGAATAAACACATGGAGTTGCAATAAAGCAGTATAATTTCCAGCAATTATTGCAAATTAAAAACCTCTTTGTAAACTTAACATTTAATGAAAAATATAATTAATATTCCTGGAACACATGTTGACAGGGCAAAAAAACAACCTCATCGTTAAGCCCTGGTGTGTGCGTGCCTATTATATGACCATCCTTACACACATCCATGTTCAATAAAGAGCCGAGAAAGAGGGAAAGCAGAGAACAGCGACAATACAGACTGCAGGAAGGAGTTTGTTTTTCGAGATGCTTTCAAAGACAAACAGAAGTAGAGAGAGTGACCTCATCACAATCTCATAAATATACTTCTTTTAAAAAACGCATACAAATGGACACAACATGGTCATCTTTTTTATATTTAATAAAGAGTAAGACACCTGCTGCTGTTCAGTATTAAGTCTGAAGTGTGTGTATTTGTGTCTGAATAAGTGGATGAGAGTGTGCACCTGTGCATGATTCAGTCTGAGCGCGTGCGTGTGTGTGTGTGTGTGTGCGTGTGCGCGTACGGCAGTCTGTCTTCCCTAACTGGCTCACAGGCAGCGGATGGCTGAGTACAGCTGAGCCAATCGAGCATCTGAGAGACAGAGAGAAAGTAAGAGAGAAAGAGAGAAAAACAGAGAAATTCTTAAAAAGAGATGCAGATACTTTGGTGCCATCAAGCATCACTGACATATTTTTCACTCTAGCTACTTTTTTCTTTTAAATGTTCCACTTTTCGCATTTTTTTTTCCTCCTTCCACAAAGCAGTTTTTTTTACTTCGGGCTGGTGGGGGTTTGGTTGGAGGAGAGACAGAGAGGCTACCATGGAAACAAAGCACATCACCGATATGAGCATCCCTGATGGCGCACTGGCGAGGCAATAACTGTGTCCCACTGGCCTCACTTTGAGAGAGAGAGATGTTTGTGTGTGTGTTATGGTATGAGGAGCAACAGAGGATGTGCTGTGTTATTCAGTATTCTATGAACAAAGGTTTTCGAGAGAACCAGACTGTAAGAGTGAGTGCGCAGACACACGGAGAAAGCTGCTCTCTTGTAATTGGCCCCAGTGTAGGTTCTAGGGCGGAGGGCAATTTAAATATTATTGAGCGACTAAGTATACTCTAATAATGAGCCGGAGGAAGAGAAAAGATGGAAAAGAATAGGGCTGCTAACTAATAGATAAAAATCAATAAAATCAATTACGAAAATAATCTGAAACAAATTTCATTGCTCATTACTCTGATGTCAGTAGTTGGACTGACATGTTTGTGCACTCTTAAAGGTGCAATATGTAATATTTTTGCAGTAAAATATCCAAAAACCACTAGGCCAGTGTTATATATTTTGTTCACTTGAGTACTTGCAATATCCCAAATGTTTCCAACTATTTGTAAATCGTGAGTCGACTGTCAATTGCGTCATACCCGCGTTACCCTCGGTTTCCGGTTTTATTTTGTAGAAACCATGGAAACACTAAAGACGCTTTAAAATGTTACACGTTTTAATAGACAAGGGAACATCTGTTTTGATATATTTATAGACAGAAAACGAATTGTTGTTATATAGCTCAACACATTTAGTCTTTTTTTTTTTTTGCCTTACCATGCCTCAGAGAAAAACACTATTTTGTCAAATAGCTAACATAGCATAATCAGATGCAGCTTTATTTTTATTAACAGTAATACATAATTTCCTCCATCATACAATACGTTTTAAAATTAATTGCATATCATTTATCAACACATCCAATATTTAATATGATATTCTAAAATCGATCTAGCTTACTGCAGTGTGCAACAGTGTCTCACAGCAGCCGCCGATCGAACGCACAGAGTAACGTTATAACATTTTCAACACACTCAAATGTATCGAATAATAAACAGAGCTGCGTTACCTCATATTTATGACGGAAAAGCGGAAGCGGCGCCGGCGACTGCGGCATAATAAAAGTTCTGCTGCTCGTGAGACGTTTGTTGCGCAATCGCTCCAGCTTCCTCGTTCAGCTCCCACAATACTCGGTCTGTTTTACGCGTTGTTATTTTCAGCAACAAACCATATTATACATGCGTATGCATCATCAGATTTGAGATGAACCGCGAGTGCATGCCGAACCGTTGGCGAAGATTGATATGGTTCGATTTTTTATCGAGAACTGTTACACCCCTATTGACATCCTGCATGCAATGCAAATATTATCATATGAATAATAACATATGTACTGTAATTTTGTTGAACTCTTACATGTTAAAAAAAGTTAGTTATTTAAACTTTTCTGCATGTAATCCTTTGTAATCTTTATAATATTAACAATTTTTGTACATAACTTATAGCACATATTAAAAAGTCTACTCAAGAGAGCACTTGGCAAGATATGAAATATATCAAATAAATAATTCCCATAAAATCATAATAGTTTTGTTTTAGCTGCAGCCCTGGAAAAGAACAAATCACATCTCCTTAACTCGTGTTCTCCTGCGCAAGGACCTAGAAAGCTGCAGCAGACATACCAGAGACACGGTGCATCTGTGTGTGTCAAGGAAGTGCAACATTAATCCATTTTTCATTTCCTGCCAAGCTGCATTTGGACTTCGTTGAGGGGTCTCTCTTTCCCAGAGAATGTATGTGCATGTGTTAATGCACATGTGGATGGTACGGTAACCATTTTCCTGTTCAGTGGTGCGGATAAACATTCACGGCACTGCCGCTCACGTGAACGCTCACAAAATAATAACCATGCGTGCAGATCGTACATTCAAAGCGGGACCTGCACTCTTTCCTGCCTTTGTTCTCCAGTCAAATATGTTATTACATGTTATAAAGCCTCTATTACACTATTATAAAATAGTAATAGCATTGATTGCAAAGCTTTTTTTTTTTTTTTTTTTTTTAAAAACACAATACGACTCAGAGGTATTGCTAACGATTAAACTGTAAAGCACAAGAAATGTTATATCATTGCTGTCAGGCAGAAATCATGTCCAAAACTGCTACTTTTCAGGAAAAGATTAATTTTTTTTTTTTTTAATAATTAAACAGTGTGTGTTAAGTTGATACTTAACCAGTTCTTTATTTGACATTGCATTGCAAACAAGCAGAGACTGTCCAAAATGTGTGCGGGGTGGAGTTATGAGGTTTTACAGACATTTTTAGGATCCAATGGAGTTATGAGGTTTAGTCACAAGCTCTTTTTATTATTTTTCATTGGTTAAATATTTGCAAAACCCACAGACAGACATAAAGGGTGCCCAATAGTAATGATTTATGAAAAAAAAAAAAAAAAAAAAAAAAAAAATGGAGATACAAGGTTTGTCCGTCAGCGATGATATATAAAAAAAAAAAAAAAAAAAAAAAAAAATTATATATATATACACACACACGTTCTGAAACGCTCATAAATCTCAACACAAAAACCTTAACCAAAAGGAAGGCTTGTACACATGTAACACTTTGGCTAATTATACTATAATACTACCTCTGAGGTGAACCCAAAAGCTAAACATATTTCGTTCAAACATAACCACAGTAACAAGGCAATATACAGCTCTTAGTTTAGTCATACACGTGTCAAGACTGCATGTGTATTACAAAATAAATCCTGAGAGAGATGGTTTTATTATTATACTCGAGGCCTGTGCTTTGATCAGGCTTTCTGCAATAGACTGATAAATGCTTCACAAAAGGACAAAGTCTGTCACTAACATTTCCATAAATAAAAAATTAATAGCAGGCAGGTGAGACATTAATATTTGGCTTAAAACTTCATAATCTAACCTCTGATAGCCAGCAAGCTTTGGATCAATACACTGAAGGGTAAACTGTGCAATGTCTGTGTGACTACTAGTGTCATCAAAAAGAATATGATGACTTCAAACAGGTTTCAGAAACACTGCCACCGACCAGACCCTCCTAAAACTCACACCATTGGTTGAGCCAGTCTTTCTCAGTACAATGTTTTGCACTTTTTGGGGAAACCAGCTTCTGCTTAGTTATTGTTGTTATTGATGTCTCTACATATTATATATGTAGAGCAACAGTGTGCTAAAAAGAAACTATCATAAAATAAATTAAAACTAAAACTAAAACTAGTTTAGTTTAGTTTAGTTTAAACTAAACCCACACGCACTCCCAAACCAACTTTTGGACTCAGAACCAGCATTCTAGATTGAGCTGTTGATATCACAAGGAACATTAAAAAGCCATTAGAATTAAATGGATCAAAAAGTGGTAGTATGTCAAGCAAGTACTAACTAACAGGAATGCATTTAATAATTACTTTGCCTGAAAGCAGCACTGACAAGAAATCAGCTGCATTTTAGTTTGAATTTTGCAATGAAGCCCAAGTATAATCAGAGTATGTTTTGCTTTTGTTTGGGTAAGTGAACTGTTCTCATATTCTGATAAAAACTTATGCTTATTTGCTGTGACTTGCTTTAGTGTGGAAAAAAATAAATGAATAAATAAAAACCCTGATCACTGCTTGCAAGTTTTTTTCAGTGATTCATAGCACTTTGTCATGTCACTCTTGGTGTGAATCAGTTATAAGTAGCAGCAAATTGGTGAGTTCAGGGAAATCAAGCACGAGTCTGTATGGATCTGCTCACTGTGCTAGGAGCTTTGGTTTCTTCACAACATCATGACTTGTGGACCTAAACACATGGAGTTAAAAAGACGTTTGATTCCACTTCTCTACTTTATATTATCTTGCATGCACCAAAGACAATAAAAGCTACAGTGAAATAAACATCCTGAGGAAAGTTTAAAAGGTCTTTGAGGGAAAGAATCAATGTGCAAAAATAACCTCCTGATTAACATGAACTTTTTATACCGCGAGCGAGACAGAAAGTGATCAAATGAAATGAGCAAGTGAAAGAGGAGGAAAGAAGGGCTACGTACTGATGACTCATCTGTGTGTTTTTGTATGTGTGTGTATATGTATGTGTGTGTTTGTACGGGGGAGATAAAAGGATGGAGCTGTATCCCAGACAGCCTCTCTGTTTGTTGGACCAATTAGGGAGTGCTAAGAGAACCTAATCTAATCACAGAGGCGGTCCCAGCTGCTGTTTACACACACACACACACACACACACACACACACACGGAGAGAAAAGAGCACACACAACCTCCATGAATGGACCCTGGGTGATCAAAACACCTGTATTTGATCAATCAGTTCATGAATCATGTCAACTCATTCATGTATTTATTGTTTCTTGCTCAAGCGACTCTTTTGAGCCACATGATTCTTAACTTTTCTAACTCATTACGAGTTCTCTTAGCATGATAGTAAAGTAACATTCACCTGAATGAAAGTGGTGCAAACACATGAAAGCAGGCTATATACACCATATAGAGTAATCTACACTTAAAAAAGGTTCTTTATTGGCAATGGAATCAATGGTTAGATAAACTGTAACAATCATGGAATCTGTCCAGTGCACAAAAGGCTCTTTATAGCAAGAAAAAAAAAAAAAGAAAAAAAAAATTTCTTTAGATTATTGAAATGTTCTTCACACTGAGAAAAAATGGTTCTTTTAAGAACTCTTCATTTAATGGTTCTTTGCGGATCCTAAAATGGATCTTCTTTGGCATCACTGTGAAAACCTCCTTTTGGAGCTTTTTTTTTTTTTTTTTTTTTTTTAAGAGTGTATATGGCATCTACGCTCTTAAAAATAAAGCTTCTTAAATGGCATTGATGGTCCCATGAAGAACATTTAGCATCTACTGGAACCTTTCTATTACACAAAAGGTTATTTAGATTTTTAAAATGTCTAGTTGTTGTGTTAGTCTAGTTGTTTTTGCTTTAGCCTGTTAGCCTGTTGATTTTTGTTCATGGTATTCAGCAACAATGAAATGTTTTGCATTAAGACTTAAAAAAAGCAACTTGGATATCATTCACATTTATTCTTTTACCTTATTGGAATCGAAATTAGGAATCGATAAGCAGAATCGGAATCCCAATCATTAAAATACAAACAATACCCAACCCTAACCAAATATAAGTGTTTAAAAAACGTTCACTGAAAGGTTTTTTGGAGAAAACTAAAATGGTTCTATTATATTGCTGTGAAAACGCCCTTTTGGAGCCTTTATTTTTAAAAGTGTATATAACTACATACTAAATACTTGAGAAAGTCAAAATTACATTTATTCATTTTGCAGATGTTTTTATCCAAAATAATTAACAAATGAAGAACGCAAGAAAATTAGACCAAAAGTGTGATTGAGATTTCTCCCAGGTAGGATGAATTACCAGCCAAAATACAAACCAGGTGAAAACTGAAGGAGTTTGCCCACTTGGTCAAACTCTCCTTAAATTACACTGACTAGCACTTGTTCTTATCTTATAGTTTGGATAAAGTGACAGAACACAGACCAGAATTTTTTTAAAGAAGCCATATTATGCCCTTTTATGGTGTCTTGATTTTGTTTTGGGGGTCTACTCGAATAGGTTTTCATGCTTAGATTTTCCAAAAACACATTTTTCCACATAATTTACATTGTTGTTGCACCTCTCTTCCCAGTCTGTCAGTAACGCTCCGTTTAGTTCCCGTCTCTATGAAGCCCCTTCTTCTGAAAAGAGCAACGTGCTTTGATTGGTAGGGCTGGACCAGCGTGTTTTGGAAATGTCACGCCCCTTACCATAACCGTGGGTCTCAACATACTACTAACGCAACTCAACCAGGCCTCACTTGTTTATGCGTATGCTTTCGGTGAGAATTATTAAAATGAAGAATATTGCGACGTACATTCCTGGAAGAAAACTCAAGACTACAATCGAGGCATTTCAGGGAGTTCAGAAACAGTGCTTACTGATATAGAGAATAACTGCCTTTTCAGTGGACATTTTCAGACCTTTTTCATGCTCACACAGCAATATTACACAGTAAAGAAAGTTGAAAATGTGAAGAAAAAAAAAAAAAAGAAAAAAAAGCATAATAGGTTTAAGCTTTAAGTAATTCTGAGGAAGGAAAAAAACATTGAATCGGCCTGTGTAAATATGGGTAGTCCTATTAGTGTAACTTTGCTTGCCCAGACTCGCTGTAAAAATGAAGACTATGATTCCAGTATTTAGAAGAAGAAGAAGAAGAAGAAGAAGAAGAAGAAGAAGAAGAAGAAGAAGAAGAAGAAGAAGAAGAAGAAGAAGAAGAAGAAGAAGAAGAAGAAGAAGAAGAAGAAGAAGAAGAAGAAGAAGAAGAAGAAGAAGAAGAAGAAGAAGAAGAAGAAGAAGAAGAAGAAGAAGAAGAAGAAGAAGAAGAAGAAGAAGAAGAAGAAGAAGAAGAAGAAGAAGAAGAAGAAGAAGAAGAAGAAGAAGAAGAAGAAGAAGAAGAAGAAGAAGAAGAAGAAGAAGAAGAAGAAGAAGAAGAAGAAGAAGAAGAAGAAGAAGAAGAAGAAGAAGAAGAAGAAGAAGAAGAAGAAGAAGAAGAAGAAGAAGAAGAAGAAGAAGAAGAAGAAGAAGAAGAAGAAGAAGAAGAAGAAGAAGAAGAAGAAGAAGAAGAAGAAGAAGAAGAAGAAGAAGTTTATATTTTCTGAAGAAAATGCAAGCATTGCTTATCCATGCTAGGGTGTTGTGTGTGGTTGCCCACGAATTGTCAATATTGACAGTGATATTCTGGTCCTTAGATAAAGCTCAGGTCCTTCCTTCAATCCGGTCAACCAGGCACAAGTCTTCTCAGACTACAGTAAAGTAATAGCACCCCTCTCTTCAAACCACATGATTTGATGTATCATTTATGTTCATAGCATAAAAGTGTTAGACAAGTTACAGGCTGAAATCCCTAATACTGATGCTTACCAAGCACCATTAATAAAAAAAAAATAAAAAAATGAAGTAGTTATGTTTCGATAATCTTCATGGGTCATGAACATTTTAACCATTTAAGCGGGCAACTCACCCTGCAATAGTTTACCTGCAAGTAAAAGCTCCTCTACTTCACACCTTTTCTCTGAGGGAAAAACACAAACGCTCTTTTATTAAATGACAATGTCACAAACATTTAACCACAAACACACACACATGTGCAAGGAAGCTGTGTAAGGGAAGCGCAATAGCTAACAGCACTACTATTCATCAACTGTGCCACAAATAGAACAAAGTAATTAGACTGCAGCTGAATATGTTGAATTAGAGAGACTTTGAGAGAGAGAGAAGAGAGAGTGTTGTCACAGATAGAAGGGAGCAATGAGGCCTAAACACCACTAAAAGCCAGGCGGCAATATATTTAATGCCGCTCAGAGGAGAATAGAGAAAAAAAAAAAAGAAAGAAGAGTCTTTTAATATGTCGGGAGAACTCTTCTTAAGTCAGCATGATAGTATTGATTCACACTCCTGAGTGTGTGTTTGTGTGCATTTGTGTAAGCTTCAAATACACCCCAGTCTGTAATCTGCACAAATCACAGTTATCACTGCACTGGTGACTGTGTTGAAAGGTCAAAGGCGTGATTTTACACCCACACAAGCACAACCTGAAGTCTTTCAGAATATAATCCAAATTACTGGCAGTGAAAGGAAGATACAATGGACATTATTTGGCTATTATGGGATTATTTGAAACAGAAGTGATCATTCCGCCCAGTGAATAAATGTACATTTTCAGAAACAATATTTCAAAATATTAAAATATAAAACAATATCCAATTAAGTAAATATGTAAAATAATAGTTTAATTTAGCAATTTTGTGTATATGTCATTGAATCTTATTACATCCAGTAGAGTGTCATTTTTTTCAATGTCACAGATTTGCTTATTTATTTGTAACCTAGCAATAGTACCAACCAAGCCAAACCTTGCTTAGCTTCCAAGATCAGGTGAGATCAAGCAGACAGAGTTGCACAGAATCATAAATATTTCATGCTACAACATTTCTTTGTTTCTTTAATTATCTGAAATGTGCTATATTCCAAAGTGATTAATGTAATGCAATTAACATAAGTAAAGCATACAAATTGCAGTTGTGCCAAATGAGAGAGGTTAGTGAGCTCAAGTTTATTTGTATAGTGCATTTCCCACATGCCAGAGGTTTCAGTTTCACTTTAAATAAATTTGTTTAGGCTTGGTGTTTATAACAAATGTTATTTATAATGAAGGCCAGTATAATTAATGTTTGTTTTTATACTTACATTTTTTTTTATTCTCGTTCTATTCTGAACACTGTTCAATTTAAGATTTGTTGTGGAGTGAGGGAAACTAAAACACATGTCTATAGTGTTTACAATCTTTTTACACATTTCCTCTTATTGAGTAGTATTTTAATGTAATAATAAATTGTGACTTATACACTGATGCGACTTATCTGTGTTTTCAATAACACTCCACAATAAGGTCTTATTTTTAACATTAGCTACTGCATTAAACATGAACTAACAGTGAGCAATATATTTTTTTCAATTTTCATTTATTAACCTTTGTTAATGTTAGTTACTAAAAATTTTTATATTCATGTTAGCTCACAGTGCTTTCACTATTTAACTAACAGATACAACTTTTGATCTTTTTGTATTAGTAAATGTTGAGATTAAAGGCACAATATATAAGATTTTTGGATTAAAATATCCAAAAACCACTAGAATAATGTATTTTGTTGACTTGTGTATTTGCATTATGCCAAATTTTTCAAGAATGTTTAAATCCAGAGAAATATGCAATTTTAACTAGGACACAGACCGTGTCTGTGCGTCGCCTATCAATGACTTCATACCCGTGTTACCCTCGTTTTATTTTGTAGAAACCATGGAAACACCAAAGACGCTTTAATATATTATGTGTTTTATTAGACAGGTAAGCAACTGTTTAGATACATTCATCGACAGAAATCTAATCATGTTATATAGCTCAACACAGCAAGTCTTATTGTTTAAATCTTGTTTTCTTGATTTACCACAAGTACCATGTTTTACCATGCCTAATATCGATCTAGTTTACTGCAGTGTGCAACAAGTGTCTCATAGTAGCCGCCGAGCGAACGCACAGAGTAGCATTTATAACAACACACAAATGTATCTAATATTATACATTCGGAAGCGGTCGTCTGCGCCATAATAATAGCTTCACTGCTCGAGCCGTGTGTCGCGCTCGTCTCTCATTAGCAATCACTCCAATGGCCTCATTCAGCCACACCCTGCTGCATATTACAGTGACCTTTATATAATAAATATACATATAATTTATATAATTATATAATATTAATAAACCTAATATGATTTCTGCCCGAGCCCTGTCGGATTCTTTTCCACCGGCTGTAGACGTGAAGACAACACCTCCCATGATTCCGCAAAATCAAGGTGTCATCAAGCTACGCCTTTGTTTTGAATAAGCGACCTCTAGTGGCGAAAAACTACATATTGTGCCTTTAACATTAGTTAAGATTAATAAATGCTGTAGAAGTGTTGTTCATTGTTAGTCTGTGGTAAGTAATGTAGTTTTATACTTTAAACCTTATTGTTTGAAGTGTTACCGTGTTTTCGTATTAAAATATTTCTTAAAAATATTTAAATAAATGGTCAACCATTAATATTTGGTTGTAGATTAACTACAACCGGGGTCGTCGTCAGAGAAAGATAACTGGAAGCATTGTCCTGGCCCCACAAAGGTCCTCTATGGTTTAGCCTCTCATTGGCCCCAAGAGAGAGGGGGCTAACCCATTAAAATTTTGTCTTGAATCCCTCAGGGATGCTCTGGCCACAACTACCGACCATGACCTGACTCAACTCATCTGCCCCAAATAAGTAAAGCTCAGGGAGCTCTCACAGAGCTCTGAAAAGCCTCTCCACATCTTTCTGAAGGGTGTAAAAAGTCTGGATGAGCAGCAGAAAACACTGGAGGGTTGAAGCGAGTTCCTCACAGACACACAGAAAAGAACATTCTCATCTGAGCGGGTGAATCGCAACGCTCTCAACACAAGCAAGTACACCTGAGCCCTGAGAAAGGGGGAGGAGAGGGAAGCGAGAGTGAGAGAAATAATGATTTTCTCCCTTTTTAAAGCAATGCAAATTGTTGCTGTGGAGAAGCGGAGTTGAGCGTCTGCGCACACACAGCTCCACCACGTCTGATAATGACAAATAGTGCCCCATGGGCTCCGATCAACAACCTATCATAACGTCCGAAAATAAATCCATCTCATTTACGAGTACAAAAAACTCAATTCCAGGGGTGCACACGAACGCACACCTCTGGTCTGGATGGATGACAGGGACTGTACTCAGGTGGTAGCCCGCTCCCTGCTTACCCACACTGCCAGGCGTTGGCTCCGAAGTCACATTTGGTTGGGTAGAGGAGTAATGGCAGGCTTGAGTGAATGTATTACGATGGCAAATGACAACATTAACATATAAATGACTTCCTACCAAACACATCTGCTAATGTGTGGTTAGTGCCAGTGACACACACACACACACACACACACACAATATGACTGTATATTCTCGTCTAAATGTGACGGCCATAGCACGGACAAGGGTGTGTGTGCATGGTCTTGTTTACTGACGGAGCGTGTGGGTGCTGTGTGCGTGTGATGGCTCACTGCAATGATGTTCCAATGTCACAATCATCATGTCGCTTAAAACACACCCAGCCACACACATGCTCCCAACTGCTCAGAGTGTGTCAGGAGCGAGACTGGTTTGGACAGGAAACAGCATGTCCAGATTGCCCCTGAGACAGGAAAAGGATTGGGTGTCGTGTCTGTTTCAGCAGATGCTGTAGAAAGAGGCGTTGTTGCTTTAAAGGAATAGTTCAGCCTAAAAAAGACATTTTTGTCATCATTTACTCAGGGTCATGATGTTCCAAACCTGGAACATCTTGCTCACTATTTTTCAATATTATAAATATCAGAATAAACAGAATGAACAATGTAACAATAAAAGTGATGACATTTCTAACAATAAAAGTGAAGACTCTTGTGCTACATTCCAACTGTTTTGAAGTCGTATCATAGCTTTGTGTTAGAAATGGAGCAAAATTTAAGTTTGTATTTACACTAATTTTATGAATTGATTCTAGGGTTGGGAATCGATAACCGATTCAGATTCTGGAATCGGATACTTATGGTAAAAAATTAAAAATTTAGATACCGCTTATCGATTCCTGTGTGCACATTTTAATGTGGTTTTAAACCATTCAAGAGCAAGATGATGTGAACGAGAACTCAATTCGGCACTCATGCGCTGTTTTCTGTGCTGAGCATATCCAGAGAGTGTGCACAAAAAGACGCCTCTCATATAGTGGACAAATACTGAATTTAGTTCTCTTTCTTATGTTTGAACGGACTAATACACACAAAATTATGTCAAAATATCCTTGTAAACACAGTTGGTTATGTCTTAAGTGAACATAAACAGTTGAGAAAGAAAATGCATGTGTAACAGTATATTAGATCCATGCATTAGGTCTTAAATGACAGCAGGCCAATTCATTGTTGAAATAGAAACATTTAAACAGCGGCTGTAATTTTCATGACCGATTCATTAAAACATAAATAAGACATCACTAACAGGTTAAATAAAACTGTAATGAATAAGTAATATAACTACTTACAAGTCGCAAAATGCTCCTCTTTAGAGCTATGGACATTGAGGTAAACTTAGCGTTGCGTGACATTCTTTACAAGCTATTTTACTGATGTCTTTCCGTAGTTGAAACAAAGATTGAGTGATTATTGAGACATGATACATGATACATTTCAGTAAGCTGTACTGTTTCTTTCTACATACTAGGGCTGAGACAATACATTGAATCTTGATTCGCGATACAAAGAATCTGAAGCGATTCTGATACTTTCCAACGTATCGCGATTCTCTCTCGAATCGATTCTGAGCTTATTTAAACAGCACTACTATACGTGCTTTAGAAAGACTCGTACACTGCCTGCTTCCAGTTCCTTCACACACACCACTAAAACCTAAAATAATCATTCATGAAGTTCGAAAAGGTTGAAGCGAATTACAAATCTCTCATCACAAAAGCATTCTGAGCCGAGGTGCAAGTATATTTAACCACTTACATGACTCAGCCGAGAGCGCTGTCCAGCAGTCTTCTTTGTGAGCGTTTGAGAGTGTGCGGTTAAAAACTAGCCTAGAGCGCCATCTGCTGTTAAAACTAAGCTGAGAATCGATTAGAGAGAGAAAATATCAGGATCGATCCAGATTCATTGTATCGATCAAGAATCGATGTATCGTCCCAGCCCTACTACATACCCTCTAATGTTTAAGCTGCAGTCCGTAAGTCTAGCCTCTGTCGCCATCTCTGTTTGAAACCTGCAATTGCAGTCATTTTCGGAATTATCATCTTTATGTAGGTTGTGTATCGGCACGGCTCCTGTCAGTCACCACATCGGTATGGATGCTGTACTTCGGAATCACACATTGTAGTCTTGGAAGCATGACCAAAATAAGAATTTTCACCAGAAAATGTCATCTGAACAAGTAACAAATCTGCCATTTTTGTTCTGAGAAAAAAAAGCATTACAATAAATCGCGCTACCAATGGTGATTAAATCTTAAAGATCGCTTCATATCACATCAAACCGTGCAAATTATTATTAATACTATACTATACTGCGTGACTGTACCAATTTCTGTACCGTCAAAATGATAAGTTTAATTATTCCTGCTGCTGTGAGAAAAGGCTATAAATGATCCTCCACCAGCAGCATCCTCACATGATATAGCCTACTAGCTGGGACTCCTTCTCTGTGTAAACAGACGTGACGTAATGACGCAAAGACGAACGCCGGCATGCTCGAATTTCCCGCAGAAACCCACCAGTACCACTCGAATTAGAAAACATTATTACAAGCTTACTGTTGTAAATCGGGCTAAGGTAAGGAGATAGCTTTGAACACTGGCTGGTTATGTACTTGCTCAAAAATTGATTTTGGATAGTTTTTTTTTTTTAACCTAAAAAAAAAAAAAAAAAAAATATTTACAGACAGCATGTTTAATTAAGGTTAATTTCTTGCTATAAGTAGTAGTAGAGAAGAGATGATCGGTTCTCTTGTGCTCTATGCTGCCACTTGAACTGAGGTGGCTACATAAATCTGTACATTTATTATAGCAAAACGACATTTATTGTTTGAATTTTGTGATAAAAGTTCTCACATTCAATTCACTGATTCCGTGATCTGGTCAAAGTTGATAAAGAGATAGTTGATGACAGAATTTTCATTTTTGGGTAAACTATTTCTTCAACGGCTCACTGGAGGGGAAGATTTGGTCTGCTCATCACACAAAGCCATCATACGTCTTATAATGTAGTGCACAGGACGTATGGACCACTTTTATGATACATTTATGGTTCTTCTGCATCTTTTTTGAAGCTTCAAAGCTCCAGGTTCATTGCATTTTACAAAACTTCTCACCTTTTCAGTTCACCTCATACAGTTTGGAACGATATGAGGGTGAGTAAATAAAAATGTATTTTTGTATAACCATCCCTCTGTATTATTAACAGACTGCAAAATCGTATCTAATACTGATCTGAGGACAATTTTATACATTCAAATTTCGAATGAGAAACACTACCAGTCTCAGTCCAGTGAAAAAACAGAAACAGCTTCAATCATATAGTATTATTTCAGTTACGAAAAAAGCTTTTAGACTGAGCCAGTCTGAAAAGAAAAAGAGCGTGAAGGCAACAAAAGGAGTGAAGCTGTTGCCTGAAGCCTGTCCTCTTCCGTGTTTCCTTCAGCTTTGTGTGTCTGTTCCATCGCTTTTTCCTCTCTCCCTCAGAGCGCCTCCGGGCATCAAGCCCGCCACACGTCACAGAGCCTGGCCGCACAGAGAGAAGCGTGTGTGTGTGTGTGTGTGTGTCTGTGTGGGCTTTGTTCCAGAGCTGTAAGGGCTGTTTACTCACTTGCGCACTCAAGCCTGAGTTCACTCTTTCTCTCCACAACCATACCCGCACGCTCTGAATACCACCCATTTCCTGTGAGCCAATCATCTTCCTCCCCAAACTCTCTGCTCCTAAACTATCCCTCTCCGTTTCGCTCTCACCTCACCAACCCATCTGTCTTTCCCTCCGCTGTTGCATGCGATCTCTCTTTCCTCCTATGCTCCCTCCTCCATCACTTATTCATGAGCTCTCTCTCCCCGTATAAAACACGCTCTCGCCTTCTTGCAACCGGTGTTGTAGCCATAACCATGGAGACGGCTTTGATTGACGTGGCGTAATTGGCACGGAGGGCAGGTCCTCTTTAAGGGGGTGGGCATTACAGCCGGGACCCTTAAAGGGGTAGTTATTATCGCTCATCGTAACAGTCCCTTAGCAGAAACAAAGAGGTCGTCTCAAGAGCGGAAGAGAATTAAAGGGATTTCTAAGGCAAGGAGTCGTCGGAAACGTTAGTATCAATTATGTATGACGAAAGGTCACCCTCTCTGCTTTCCCATTGATTAGCATAAATGATCATTCACTCGTTTGCTGATTGTTTGATGTAATTAGCAGGCTGGCAACAGTGATTAATACTGTAGGTTTGAACAATAAATGATCTAGCAGAAACGTGTGTGTTTATGGAGGGGGTCGTAACAGAGGAAAGGAGGGGAAAGCATGTCAGACGGATCTGATTGCAGCGTGAGGTCTTACAATATTAACCACGACTGTGACACTCAACACACACGCCAGACAGGCTGCATGTGTTCACACAGAGACAAAAGACAGTCGACAGCAGCAAAATCGTGCAAAAACATACACAAATGAATCTCACGATAACAAGGTCAGATCACATTCATCCCAAAATGAGGACTATATTTTTAGGACTAAATTGAAATTATTAGGACTAAAAAAAAAAAGTATTTTTAGGACTAAATTGTTTCCACATGGTGACATTACTTTCATAACAATTAAGCAAATGATGATTTTAATTAGACTGTCATACAATAATTTTATTGTATTATAAAAAAAATTATTATTGTAATAATTTGTTAAGTATATAAAATAAAGTAATATTGTAAACTAATATATAACCGTATTATAAAAACGTTTTTTTTTTTTATTTAAATAAGCCTAAATTAAAAGCAGTGAAACAAATGCTACCATAATATAACATAATATAATTAAGATAATATATTATTAAATAATATTATTAAATAAAATATTTAGTAAATAAAATATTTCTCATTACAAGAACAGCAATGCAAAAAGGTGCCATTTTCATAATATATATTATTATTAATAATATTATTATTATTATTATTATTATTATTATTATTATTATTATTTATTTAATTATATATATATATATATATATATGTATATATATATATATATATATATATATATGTGTATATGTGTATATAATTATATATATATATACCTGACCATGTTTTGCTTAAGTGTTATCTGACATAAGATGATTTTTTTCTGACACAGTTTATCTCTGAGATCTTGTCATATTTTATTATAATTTTTTTAAACTATAGTGAATAAACTGTATTAATGAATGAAATGTTCAAGGTGTCTGAATACATTTTGGTTTGACTGTATGTATATATATATATATATATATATATATATATATATATATATATATAATTTATTTTATTTATTTATTTTTTTGAGTCAAATAACCACATCAACTGTGTTCATAAAATAATCATATAATTAGAACGAGAATTGGATGTTCATGTTCGCCAAACCAGCAGGCGTATACAGCAATTGTCCTCTTCACCTCTCTTCCTGCTCTTTATCTTATTTCTATGTCACACTCACTCTTCCATCTCATATCCTGCGCTACAATCTCTCCTCCTCTAACACACTCACATCCATCCTTTTCATGTGCTCTCTTTCTCACTCTGAAGTGTGTAATAGTGATGGGGGCTGGTAGGTCTTGACTGGGGGGTAGGGACACACACACACACACACACACACACACACACACACACACATCTGTGTCTGGATCGACTGTGACAAGCGGTCAATTTGATGCATTAATAATTAGGAGAGCGTCAAAGACGTCGTTTGCGCACTGGCTCTGGTTGAGAAGCGTTTCACCTGTGTGTTTACTGCTGAGTGGAGGCGTGTGTGTGTGTGTAAAGTTGATTGTTCCGATGTGGCGAGATGACAGACTACAGCCCATCTGGCTTTGGGCTCTTAACGAACCCATCAGCAGTGATGTTCCAGCCCTTCACAAACACTGAGACACACACACAGCGCGCAACTGCACTTTCCCTGGCTGCCTCCTGCAGCCAATCAGATGCTGATGTGCCTCTGACTTCCTGGTCTCTACAGACTCTCTTAAAGTGACAGCACACATTTTTTGCCATCGCTTCTGAATATTCTGAACACACACTGCACGCATATTTTCAGAAAAGGTATAAGATTAATGTAATTTTAGCACAACTTTTTCATTTTTCGATAAGAAAAACAGTTAATTTAGGATGGTAATAAATGCGCTCACGTAGGATGTTCAAACAAACACACTCGTGTGCACCAAGCCATCCTTTGTGCCAGGAAAAGGATCTCGGTCTCTTTCTTTCTCTCTGCTCCGCTTGGCATTTGAGATGCTGCTCGAGGGCATCGGTAACCACGTCACCACACACAGGGCATCGTCGATGATACAAAAATACTGCCAGCTGCCAATTAGGACAGTCATCTGCCAGAGAGACAAGAGTCTCAGCCAATGAGAGAAGAGAAGGCGGGAGTGTGTTTGATTACAGAAGCTGTGTCAATGAGCGGTGTGCCATTAGAAAGGAGGGGGGCTACTTATCGTGACAGGGAGAGATGCACGTATTCACACACCACACGCACACTCTCTCTGACCCCTTCCGTTATTGAGCATGAACACCTCCCAGCCACACTTCTAAAGCAAAACACTGAGCCTGAGGAAGGCTGGGGTTACACACACACACACACACACACACACACACACACACACAAAGCACAGCAAACACCTCATCTTGTAACCCCCCACCCCCTGTTGCTCCCTGGGGGTCTGCTGGCTTCCTCTTACTCCCTGTCATTCACATGTCCTTTGTCTTCGAAAGACAGAGCGAGACTTGGGGGGTGGGGGGGCAGTAGAGGCTATCACAAAGTCTCTTTAGGACAAATCAGTTCACATGGCAGCCATCTTGGTAACGCCCCCAGGAAGCTGTTTTTACATGTAGGTACTGGGCAGGTTTAGTACAGCTCCTCTCTGCTTGAACGGAGAAAGACTGAAATATTTGTTTGTTATGTTTCAATAACATATATTTAAAATCAGAAATATAATCTGACAATGATAATATCGAAATTAGAGCAGCAAGAAGCAAAAGCCAAGTAGCGCAAAAGGAGTGTGAGACAGTTTCCTAACCACTATCCCATCCATATTTTTGCATCTTTTTCCTGTTCTGTGCAAATCGGTGGATGGAACGTCTGCAACCCTTCCTCCGTGTTGTTTATTGACATTGTGAATAATCATTTAAAAATGAATTTATTGATCATACTTAGAGAAAAAGGCTGAAAAGCTGTGCATCTTTAAATGTGGCAACAACATTCTGCCTTGTATGTTTCCGAACAAAATAATACAAAAAAGAAAAACAAAAAAAACTTGACTGGCTCTTGTACCTGAAAGGCATATTGAGCGTCAGAATTCCTCCAACATTATTTTTTTTTTTTTACAAGTGGATCATCATCTCCTAAAATGTCTCTTATATATGAGAGAAATGGGAAAAATAAATAAACAGAAATATTTAAGAAAGAATATGAAGGGAGAGAAGGAGAGAGGGCAAGAGAGATTGAGAGTGTACTGGATGAAACAAGTTCAGGGCAGTTCTCCTGCCAGTTCTTCCTCCACACACATTCCTGTGGCTGCATAGGGCGCTCTGTGTGTGTGTGTGTGTGTGTGTGTGTGTGTGTGTGTGTGTGTGTGTGTGTGTGTGTGTGTGTGTGTGTGAGTGTGAGAGAGAGAGACAGAGACAGAGAGAGAGACGGAGACAGAGAGAGAGACAGAGACAGAGACAGAGAGAGACAGAGAGACAGAGAGAGAGAGAGAGACAGAGACAGAGACAGAGACAGAGAGAGAGAGAGAGAGAGAGAGAGAGAGAGAGAGAGAGAGAGAGAGAGAGAGAGAGAGAGAGAGAGAGAGGCAACAAAGAATGAGCTGAAAAGAGAGGACCATGTGTCAAGAACTTTACAGGAAAAAAAAAAAAAAAGTGAAAGACAACAGAACAAAAACTCTACAGAACAGTCTCTATACTGATATTTGTCCCATTTCAAAACATATTTTGATATTCTCAAGACTTGCAATCACTTTTATGTTAGACACTATGTTAGCCTGATATGACAGTTTCACATGAATAGGTACATCAACAAATCAACTTAAGCCATTGGTTAAGTATCTTTGGTGAGGTGAGCTTCAAAACAAGCTCTGGTACATTTCAGAAACATCCAGAACTTTTTCTGTGATGAGAAGAGACGCTAAACAGTTTACATGATAGCAACAACCAGTCATTTTATAATTTGAGGGAACACCTGAAGTCAAATAATGCTTCATTAGGTTCTGACCTTCCTAAGTAATGCTACTGTCTGAGCAGGTGAAACTGGGAACTTCAAATAACTAAAATGCTCAGACAGATAGATAAAATTTCTATGCTGTCCAGGAAATGAACTTTGCAGCTAGACATTCTTAAAACATCAACAGGATCGTTGATGGTTAGTGCAAATCCAGATACATAATGGCACATAATGGGTTTCAGGTTAAATATAACTTGTAGAGCATCTAAAGTGTTGTCCTTGACCAGAAAAATGATTTGATTTGCCACACAGCATTTTTTTTTTCTTATTATTTTTTACAATGAAATTGACAAACACTGACAGAAATCCACTTATAATGGCAGTCTATGAGGCAATATGGGATATGTTGCCCTGTAAACCTCCACTGCAGTTGGATTTCTGCCAGTCTGTTAAAGTTATTTGCTAATTTATTTTTACAAACCGAGAGATACCATTGATTTCTGTGGTAATAGACTGTAGACAGGGCTTAAATTCTTGACATTTCTTGGTTTCAAAAAGATGCAGTCTGACCATGTTTCAACTGCACTGCTGGGTTCAAGACAGAGGAAAACATCTCCTTTGACCCATCAATCAGCATAGTTTTCTCACCTTGGAACATTTTCAATCGGTTTGTAAATATTCCTGAATTCAGACAATTTTCAAAGACCTGAGCACACCACTTGACAACCATCATGCTACCGGTGTATCATGCAGATGTATGTACAGTACCAATAACATGGCACTCCTGTACATCTTCAAACGATAAAAGTGATTCTGGTTTATGTTATTTATAGATGCAGATGTGGAATAATCCCAGGAAACCAAAGATCATGTTCCATGACAACTCTTAAGCCCAAAGTATACTTCGATTTTTATGTGTACGCAAGGGTCCGTGTACAGTGCGTGTGACGCAAATTTTGTCGCCAGAAGTGCAAGTAGGTCGCACATGCGCATTTAATTTGTTTTGCACTAATCAGTTGTTCCACAAGGTGGCAACACTGGGCCGTTGTTTAACAATAGAAAAAGAAACTAAAGAGAAGGAACAAAAACAACAAAATACAGGAGACTGCAACAACAGCATACAACCGCAATGACAAGTGCTCGTGTGAGGGGGTTATGAGACTGCAGCAACTTTAGTTAGAATACAAAGACACTTTTATCAGTCATAACTTCTGGAGAAAAACAGTGAAGACACTGGACAAAGATGAAACGTTCTAGAGCGCATGTGTCGACTGCCTGCGTTCGCGCACGCTATCAAATGGAGTATACTTTTTAAAGGCTACGCGTTCGACTGTGCACATACGCTAGAATACACATAAAAAATAAAAATAAAAAACTAAGTATACTTTTGGCTTTAAGCTCACACAAACAAATGAATGTCACACCTCAAACATGCAGCTAGGAAAACAGCAGGTTTCATTGCGTTATCACTAATAAAACATTTGACTCCAGCCATAATCATGAAATATGCTTATAAAATCTTTAACAAATTTGTAATAACCTGAATAAAAAGGTAAAGATGTCAATTTTCCTAGGCCAGACATCACTTTTGGCCACACAAACAAATGAATGTCACACCTCAAACATGCAGCTAGGAAAATAGCAGTGTGTGTCATAATAAAAGGATTACCGTTATCATCATTATCATGCAAGCTCTACATATTTATGCATAAAGAACTCTCAGATTGTAGCACAAATCTGACACACACACAAACTGAAGACGACATCGAGAACCAGTTTACACCTGGTTTACGCCTTGTGCAAGTGAAACAAATCAAGGTAAAATGCCATATTGTAACGATTTAGTTTCGAAACAAAAAAAAACTACTTCAAGTCTGTAATCACATTTAATACCTATACCATTAAGCCAGTTTATGTGGCTTTATTTTATTTCTTTGTAAATGTGTTCTAATTCGTTATATTTTTCAATCTCTTAATCTTTGGCAGAAGAGAGAAGTGAATCACGCTGACTCTCTCGTGAGGAGTGAATCACAGTTTAACAACATGTGATTGGCTGTTCACTACTGATGTCATACTTTCATTTGCATGTGCTCCATAGTTCATCATGAACTCAGGATCAAATCGATTTGACAAAGAACACTGATGATCAGCGTCATGGTACCAACAAAGCCTGACTGGATTAGTTCAGTTTCGAAACTAATCCCGTAACAGAGTTTGACTAACATCATGGTACAGGTGTAAACAGGCCATAGATAAAACAGGAATCAGCATAATTTTGGATAAAACAACATAAAATAATACCTCAACTTTGTTAAAATATTTTTGTGCCTCTTATTCGTGAAATGTATACTTGCTAGATACAAAGTCTATTTCTAGAAAAAAAAAAAAAAAAAAAAAAAAAAAATCAATAGAAAAAAATAAATAATAAAAACATATACAGTAGTGGCCAAAAGTGATGTGCGGAGGGGACTGGTTTGAGGATTTGTTTTTAATGACCCTACGAATTCAATTAAACCATCAAAATATGAGAAAAATATTTTATAATTTTAAATATTTTAAGTATGAGAGATGAACAAAACAGACTTGGTTAGGGTATTTATCTGACAAAATTATTTGGCAAAAAGGGTTAAATTACAGCTACAGGATTTATTTTAATATGGAAAAATAAATAAATAAATAAATCAAAAAGCTCACAGGAAAATGCATACATTGACTACAACATAATCAGTTATTAATATGTTGTTGGTTCTCTCTTGTTTTTGCATGTGTTCATAATTTCTTTGTATGACAGCCTGGCCAAAAATTACATCCACATAATTTGCCAGGTTTCATTGCGTTATCACTAATAAAACATTTGACTCCAGCCATAATCATGAAATATGCTTATAAAATCTTTAACAAATTTGTAATAACCTGAATAAAAGGTAAAGATGTCAATTTTCCTAGGCCAGACATCACTTTTGGCCACTACTGTACTTCTAATAAATTGCTTCACACAAATATGTCACAAAAAGCTGACCTCTTACTCTGATAAAATATATTTCTTGGCAAACTATTCCTTGTGCGATTAACATAAACATTAAAAGAAGGCCCTGAAAATACATAGGAGGAAGCCTTGAAAAATCTCAAAATCTTCTGTAATACACAATACAACTTCCACTTTGCTAGATGTGTACAAAAACTTACAAAAACTTACAAAAACTTGCACAGGTAGAACACAAAGAACTTCTCTCCAACCTTCTCTGGTTGCTAATATTAATCAGAAATGCATTTGAGTTTTAGTTGGTAAAATAACACTAGCTAGTAGCTACGACATGCTTGCAAGGCTGAGCTTTGAAAAATTTTAATTTGCTGTAAATACAATACCATTCAAAATTTCAGCAGCCATTACTCCAGTCTTCAGTGTCACATGATCCTTCAGTAATCATTCTAATATGATAATTTGGTGCTCAAGAAATATTTCTGATTATAATCAATGTTGCAAACAGTTGTACTGCTTAATATTTTTGTGGATTTTTTTTTTTTTTTTTAAATCAATATTTATTTGTAACAGAATTTTTTGTAACATTAAAACATGAAAGCACCATGCACTCAACTGATCAAAAGTGACAGTAAAGACATTTATAAAGGCTTTAATATAATTTCAGTACCCTGACAACTGCCCAGAATAAACAAATTTAGTTCACAGTGGAAAATTATTAAATGCTCTTGTGTCAAACAGTAGCATTACACCACTGTGTCACAATGCTGGAAATCAATTCTCAGTAAAATAACATGAAATTAAAAGATGGTGGAGCATCTAGTTTCAAATAAACATGTAAAACCAAAATAACTCTTACCTGTACCCATAATGAAGCAGAGCAGGAGAGTGCCAGGAATAACATGGAAAAAAGAGAGATGAATAGAAATTACTTTGATACATCTATTTTTTTTAATTCACTCACTCATTCTTTTTCTAGAAACAAACATCACATACAAGATAAGAATTAAAATTACTGTTAAATACACACATACTGTAGACAAGCATTTACTTCACAGCATTTAAACACACAAAAAGATAGAAAGGATGTCCCGTCCACAAAACCGCAAAGAGAGACGGATGCACTCACACAACTGAAACCAAATCACATCTTTGCACAATTCCTCCAGGCCACAGGGGCCACTAACACAATCTTTCTGCTCCAGTCACACGCTCACTGATCTACTGCTATTTATTTTTGACAATGCATACTGCTGTTTATCTTATCGGTAACACTTTACAATAAGGTTCATTAGTTGAACATTAATGTATTAACTAACATGAACTAACCACAAGCAATACATTTGTTATTGTATTTACTAATCGTCATTAACGTTAGTTAATGAAAATACAGTTGTTCATTGTTTGTTCATGTTAGTTCACAGTGCATTAACTACTGTTAACAAGATTTTAATAATGTATTAGTAAATGTTGAAATTAACATTAACAAAGATTAATAAATGCTATATAAGTGCAGTTCATTATTAGTTCATGTTAACTAACTAATGTTAAATAATGAACCTTATTGTAAAGTTTTACCATCTTATTTATATTAATATTTTAGAAAGAAAATAGTAGAAAGAAGGATAAAGTAGGCACTACACAATATACATACACAGTCTGTTATTTTAGTATCATTGAGATACTATTATAGTTATTTTGAATTAATTTTTTTTTTTTTTTTTTTTAACTAAAATGAAAATGGAAAATAATTGGTTTTTTAGTTAATATTTCTTCATTTTTTTTTTTAAATGTCTTTATAGTTTTTTTAATTTTTATTTTAGTTTTTGTAGTATTTCAAGTTAAACAAAAAAATAGCTGAAATAAAATAAAGTTTACATTTTTTATATTTTATTTTCAGTTAAAGTTTATTCCAAGTACAAACAAATTTTTGTTTATGATTTTAGTTTTAGTTAACTATGACAATGATACTAAGCTCTATACAAGTAGGGAGGGTAAAGTACATACTTTGTGTTTATAAGCCTTAACATCAATCCAAATTAATTAGCATAAAACGTATTATCACTTCACTTTTAAGTTCATACATTTAAAAAATTGCCACATTCCTCTTCTGTAGTGCAAAGTAATATTAGCCAGAAAGGCACAAGATATAAAATGCACCAGAAAAAGTATGTCATCCAGTATATTTGGTGTACTATTTGCAATGTAGTATTATTTCAAGTCTCAAGTTTCACACGGGTGCCCTGAAAATCAGCATGTAGTAGTACTCAGCACATGAAGGTGTGCGACACTACATTCAATAATACTGAAAATGAACAGAACAAACAAGACAGAGGGTGCAAGGGGGGAAAAGAGAAGTGGAAAAGCAGAAGATTTAAGGCATAAGAGAGATCAAGACAAGAGAGAGTGTTTGGTGGGTTGAAAGCTCTGCAAAAGGTGAGGAGATGAGAGATCCCTCGGATTGCGAGTTACATAAACACAGACTTTGTGTGTGCGCATGTGTGTTAGCAGCAGTCCAAAAGAGAGAGAGAGAGAGAGAGAGAGAGAGAGAGAGAGAGAGAGAGAGAGAGAGAGAGAGAGAGAGAGAGAGAGAGAGAGAGAGAGAGAGAGAGAGAGAGAGAGAGAGAGAGAGAGAGAGAGAGAGAGAGAGAGAGAGAGAGAGAGATTTGACGCATTAGTGCGCTAGAGTTAAGACTGCATACAGTAAGAGTTGAAGTGTGTTGGTGTACAGGGTTTGCAGCAGTGGACCTGTGTCTCAGGCACATGCAGTGTAATCTTCTTACTGTCTGTGGGTGCGAGCTCACTGCTGCCATTATATAACTGCTAATACATACACAGCAAACAGCCACAGACAAGCCATGTCATACCGTGACCTCTCACATACTTACACTCATACTGTTCAGGATAGATGTGCACACTTGAAATCAAAAGTCACTGTCAGTGTCCTTACTTCCTCTTTAGTATGTGTCTCTGTTTGCAATGACTGTCTGTCTCCATCATCAGCTGAACATTAAACATATCTCGACAAATGATACAAATACCCCATCTACTGAAGTGAAAATTCTATGCTATTCTATACTATTTATTTGTCTGAGTAAATGAAAAAATAAGACACTAACTAATATCAATAAAGTGAATTTAGACACCACAATTTTATAATATATACAGAAGGACAAATTTATATTAATTTTAAGATTTGCTAAAGATTATATATAATTTTAAGTCTTCATTAAACGAGTAGGTAATCTAAACATGAAATTAAGTGAAATGCGCTTGCAAAATATAATATCCGGTATCAATATCTGATGTAACAACACCCTCATGTCACAATTCGATACATATCACGATACTGAACCCACAATACGATATTAATGATACTTCAAGACATATGGTAAAAGTTTGCTAAATTTGGTATTACATTCGGAGTGGAAATGAACAGGTTTGGACTTCATGCTTGTAACCCAATGCACAGGACAATGGTGACACCAGAATAAAAATATTCATGATTCTGAAAATACAGAAAAAATACGAATATGCTTGCACACTGTCATTAACTAGATTTAAAATAATGTAGGCCACTTTTTACTGGTAACATAAGACAAGACATTTGGCATTATCAGGACCCACAAATATTGTACCATTGCATTATTATCCATTATATTCAACAATATATATAGTACTTAAATGTAGAACTGACACTAAAACTCTGTAAACTTGAATTTTTTCACCTCACACAGTAATTTTATTGTCACTATCCACAATAGTTATTGTTGAATTTTTGTGATTTTGCGATATATTGTGACATGATATATTGTTAAACCTATACCCACCCTTTATTAACTATTAAAAACAAAACAAAAAAATAATTCAAAATCTTTCAGCATGGATCAGATCTCTCACCCAATTCTGAAAAAAAATGGCAACTTATAAAAAGTCTTAAAGGTTTACAGGACCAGATCTGAAGAGTTGACTGCGTAAAATTGTTGTCCATTAGAGTTCTAGATTGTAAGCCAAAGCTTCAACAACATGAAACATCCCTCTAAATAAAGACACAAGCAAAGATTTCACATTTCTTTCCACTTCTCATTACAAGAACTAAATCATGTAATTGAGAAGTCTTGCACTGGCTATTTACAGTCTGAGAGAGAAAGTTCCACATTCTTCATCCTTTGTGTGGCACTATTGACTTGAGTGTTTCGATCAAACTCGAATCTGCTGGGGGATGTGTATTGTGTAAGATTATCTGCGAGAGGTCTAAAGTTTCTTCAAGAGGTCAACACAGTTTCACAGGTGGTTTAGCATGAAACCACATTCATAGTGAAATCACTGTCTACAAAAAACATGCACATGATGGGACACAAAAAGAAAATGTCTAGTCATGTTTCTGTCATTTTATTCTCATTTCTTAATTATGTCAGCAATACATTGACATTTCAGTCAAAAAAAAAAAAAAAAAAAGACATCAGATTCAGTCGTTTAATAACTTCCATGACTGTTTTGTTCAGCTCACATCTTCAAGTGAACAAGTGCTGATGATCATTTGCTAATACTTATTTGCGTAAAGGAGTGCTTTGTGCTTACGAGACCACTCAGGTCAAAGCACCATTAAAGACTGAATTCCAAGAACAGCCATGAACTGAACTGCCCTCGAGTGTCCTCGGCTCGCCTGAGCTGGTGATAATCAGATGGATCCTTCCCTCTCACTTGAGCACAAACATCATTCTTGTTAAATGGAACTTTATAGACCCTTTTCACATAGCGGTGAATGAGAGAATACATTAAATATATTTTCTGTGTTTCCATTTGCTCAAATAGCAAAAGAAAAACTCCACAATAGTGTTTTCACAACTTTCAAAAAGAGAAAAAAAAAATAGAAAGCGATTGATAACGGCAGTCAGAAGAGAGAAAGATGTCATTTTTACTGTCAGTCCCATAGCCGCTGTATTAGAAACACCCTCACAGCAGCGTTAACTAGATTTTTGTAATTTGATGCAAAGGTAATATAATACTAAGTATAGTGTTATAAATGTACCTACGTTTTTTAAAAAATGAAAATATTTATAAAAAAAAAAAAATTTGCAGGATTTACGATATTGATGACCGTTAAAACACGTCATCACAGTCTGTGAAAAGTCCATTGTTCAGCAAGACGACAAAGCCGGCATTTCGAAACATAGAACTATTTTCACCTTTATTTCAACCGACTGGTGCGATTATATTGGCTATGTTTGTCAGATATTGGAAAAGAAGGGGGTGCGTGCGTGGATTTAGTCCGAAGAAGGATTTGTAGAGAAAACTTTACAGGACAGCTTTCAGCTCTTGTCGGTGAGATATAGCACTGTGGTATCCCAAATGTTTGGTTACACGCTTCTGTATTTCATGGTTCTCTTGGGTATTTGGCAAATAAGTGTATCGGCACAAACCAACAAGCACATGACATACAATTAAACACTGTTGTTTCTTTTCTTTTCACTGTTGAAAAAAGCAGCTACAGGTTGAGAAGGGATGCGGTTGAGTAAATAGACATTTTTCATTTACGTTTCATCATTCACCTGTGAGTAATCTCAATTTACAGACAACATATATACTTAAAGAAAGCACTAGGGTCTCACAGAAAAGCAAGTTGTATAAACACTAAAATAGTCCACTTTCAACAAATATCTTGAGTAAGCAGTGAAAAGCAGATTTAGATACACTCAGGTGTATTTTATGAAACAGACAGTTCTGACTCTGAAATCTAAGCCATGTTTGAAGCGGTTATAATACCCTATATATTTATTGTCAAAATAAATGTGCAATATCACCTACAGTTAATCCAAGTAAGGGATAATGTACAGTCAGTAATCATCACAAAGTAAACTTACTTAGCAAATATGTAAGTAAATGGACATGAAATATTGATTTGAGTTGAAAATTATATCATAGACTGTTTCAAGACACATGAACGCGTAACAGTAGACTGGCTGAAATGACAACAGTCAAATAAAAAGTTAAGTGGTCATTAAACAAAAGTGTCTAACCGCAGAATACCATAATCAAGCACTCCAATTAAATAGTAAATATAATGCACTTATTAAAAACTAATGCCTTAATAATTAAAGTAACATTATCACCAGTGTTATTTTTGATTATTTTATATACTGGTAAAGTATTATATTTTGAATATAATTCTATACAGATTTTAGTCCATTCCATACAGGTTTAGTCCAAATTTTCTGAAAAGACACGATCACTTCATACGCCGAACAGATTTAATTTAAAGCCTGGAACACACCAAGCCGTCGGTCGGCCGTCGGGCAGTTTTTGTTTGTCGGCAGACTAAGTTTTCTCAGTGTGTTCTGCACTGTCAGCTGAAGTTGGTCCTCGTCTGCTTTTTTTCGGCTCATTCGACATGTTGAATCGGCGTCGGTCAGTCGGGCCATCTGATCATTCTGATTGGCTGTTCAGCTACTGCCACCTGCTGGTATGGAAAGGCATTTCTTCTTACGCAGACGCAGAACGGACGTGCTACTTGGCCGTCGAGTGTCGAGCGTCGTTTTGGTGTGTCAGGGCAACCGTGGACCCAGACGCTGCCGACGTGATCCAACCCCACAGTCTGCTTTCGTCGCCATTAGTTAATCGGCATCGACTTGGTGTGTTCCGGGCTTAAGCTTTCATTCACATATAAACATTCGTCAACTCAACTAAACGGAAGCTCAAGCATGTTTGTTTGACTTGTGAGAACCAATGAGGTTCACTCTCGTGTGTTACGCAGCACGTTTGAGCTTCTGTTTATGTTCACTGATCAATGTTTGTGTGTGAATAAAGCCTTAATTCAATCTGTTCGGCATATAAAGTGACCGAGTCTCTTAAGAAAATTTGGACCAAACCACTCAATTCATATGGATTAGTTTTACGATCTCTTAATGAAATTTTTGAAGCATCAAAGTGGTAGTTGCATAGCTGTCAGTGGAGGGACAGAAATCTCATCATAATTTCATTTACTTTATTTTATTTGACCTTTATTTCAATTAACGAAAATGATTTGTAATAGTTTTAGTTAACAATAACAACACTGGTTATCTTGTTGCCGCCACTTTATAAAAGCATTAAGAGATGTGTGTGTTTGTGTGCCTTTTATTTTGAGCATATGAGCAGCTCCAAGCAGAAATAAAGTCTTCTTTGCTGCATCTGGGAGACCAGACGTTTTTAAAAAAAAAAAATAAATATGACTGTCTGCCATTTCTCCTGCCCCATTACTTTTCTGGCTCACCCTGCTGACTAAATCACAAATTTTGCCAGTTTAAATGTTGAACATATCCAGTTTTCACACAGAAGTTTGCAAATACTGCTGTAGACAGCACCTAAACAGAGCTTGACCACAGTTCAAGATCAATACAAGCAGAACACAGAGGTACGTTTCCCTGGAGCCACTTTCTGTCGCTCACTTCTGCCTCCTGCTCTGGCTTTAACGGTGTCGCAGTAATTAGAGGAGATGGTGTAAGCACACAACTCATGAAAAGTACAACGATGTCTTCTCGCCCACTCTTCACAAGAGATAACTGTACAAACAGCACGAAACAAAAAATCAGCAAACAAACAAGCAAAATACTTAATGTATCTGGAACTTTTAATGTCCCGCTGAACTTCCAAAGTTGAATTGCTGAACTGTGCATGCTACAATAACCTTGAACCAATACAAATCTACAACTGCCTAGACTTGTTTTCTGAAGGGAACACTTTTATTAAACGATACAGTTAAAAATCTCTCTCCTCCCTTTTCTCCTATTACTCTCTCATCCTTGAGCTTAATGATTAATTAATGAGGAATTTTAGTATGCCAATAAAATATATAAATAAAAATCAAGACTTTTAAAACTGCATTCTCTTTCCATTAGATCATAGTCACAGCTGTAAACTAAATCAATATCGAAACTCACTGACCCTGTGTGTATGAGTAAACACTGTGACTACGTAACTAAACAAATGCTTTCACAAGGATATTCCTTTTCAAACCTGTTTCTGATACTTTCTAAGAAATTAAAATGATTACAAGAAAAATGTATAAAGAAAAATTATAAATTAACAATCATAAAAATAAAACAAAATAAAAATGTATGAAGCAAAATAAATACATTTATATTTAGTTACAGCATGTAAAAATAAACTCTTTCCCTTTGACATTTTTAGTCTAAAATTATCCTAAGAAACCTATTAATGTTTTTACTATTAAAACCCGACTAACAAACCCAACATTCAAATAAAAAAAAATAAAAACACTACAGAACAAATAAAGATACCAAATAATATTAGAAATATCTTTGAAGGGAAAAAAGTGAACAAACAAGCAGTATAAGCATATCTCCCCATTCCTACTCTCACTAACTACTTTCTGCCCTCCCTCCCTCTTTCCTTCAGGATGGCCCGCCCTCATTACACATGTGAGAGCGTAAGCTAGTCGAGGATGTATTTTTAGCTTCATGTTTGCAGATTAGCCAAGTATTTTTAGAGCGTGTTATCCAATAGCACACCCCCTCCTACACACACGCACACACACACACACAAACATCCCCACACACGTCACAGGGGCTCTGCTTACCACCCACCCCAAATTGAACATTTAAGACCTGAGAGAGGCAGGGCAAGGCAAGAGGTCTCAGTTAGGCTAAAACTATATAAAACACAAGCTAAATGTCTTGTTACAGGAGGTAAATAAGAAGAGGTCAAATAATATAGATTTTAAATATAGACTATAGATTTAAAGGGGGCCTATTATGTCTTTTTTCAAAATCTTGATTTTGTTTTTGGGGTCTACTAGAATAGGTTTTTCTTCTTGAATGTTCAAAAAACACATTTTTCACATATTTTACATTGTTGCAGCACCTCTCTTCACAGTCTGTCAATAACACTCCGGTCTCTATGAAGCCCCTCCTTCTGAAAAGCACAATGTGCTCTGATTGGTCGATTGGACCAGTGTGCTGTGATTGGTCAACCACTTGTTTTGGAAATGTCACACCCCTTACCATAACCGCAGGCTTCAACGCACTACTAACACAACTTATCCAGGCCCGACCTTTTATTTTTATTCCCTTGGCTGGGAATTATTTAATTGAGGAATATTGTGACATGTACATTCCCAGAAGCAGTGTTGCCAAGTCTGCGTTTTTTTTTTTTTTTTTTCGCGGAATTGGTCTACTTCAACACTGTTGCTGCGGGGTGTTTTTCATGTCCACGGGTTGAAGCAACCCCAAAAAATGTGATATTTAGCCCCTGGAATGCGAATTTTACCAGGGGAACCCCGCCAAAAACATGGATTTTTACCACCCGGAACACGATTTTTACCAGGGGAACCCCCTGAAATGCAATTGGGCGGGTTTCGTTGTGAAGACCTGGCAACCCTGCCCAGAAGGAAACTCAAGACCACAATCGAGGCATTTCAGGGAGTTCAGAAACAGTGCTTACGGATATAGAAAATAACTCCGTTTGGAGTGACTTTGTATTTTGTAACTTTGCAGACCTTTTTCATGCTTAAACATTACACACTAAAGAAAGTTGAAAATGTAAAAAAGCATAATAGCACCATTTTAAAATTCAAATAAAAATGGAATGTTTAGTTCTACTTTTATACTGATATATCATACATTTGACTATTTTAAGCAAATATTTTGTTTAAAAAAAAAAGTCAGCAATTTGTGTACATCTTATATGAATGAATATATAATAAACATCTATATGATCAAACAGTACCTGACTGAACCACAAGCAACGTAATCTGCTTCCTAATGCTACAGATGACTGTATAATCTCTACAGTGGCCACTTGCTTTATAATTATGAGTAAGCGCTCACGCTCTGCCTCTCTCTCTGTTTTTAGAGAGAACATTACATAATTTTCTCTCTGAAATGAGCACAGTCTAGTCTTTTCGCACAAACACACAAACACACACTGACAGATCCGAGATGACAGCCAGGCTGTTCCCGGCTGTCTGCATCACTGTCACCATGACAACTCCCAGAGATAGAAAGAAAAAAACGGGAGAGAAAGAGAAAGGCTAACACTGAACACCTGATAAGCTAGACCAAAAACAGGATGCAAGGTCTCCATCATGAGCAAAAGGTTACATTACCAGTCAAAAGAAGCTTCCACTGATCCCAACGTAAACAAACACACTGAAGAATGAACTATCCGCAAACTTGAAGTGAACAGTCAGATCTCATTATAACATACAAATTCATCAAGGTTAATTTAGTATGACAACTGAGAAATGGTTTGAGATTAGGGATGCTAATGATTAATCGACGATCGATAAATTGTGGAGAATTATTTAATCAATAAAACTTAAAGGATGGACGATTAAGCAGTGCGCAGTTGAGGTTCATGCGGCTCATGCGCAAAACACATACAGCAGACACAACGTGGTAAAATGAAGTGAGCGTGCCGTTTTTCAGTTTCATAGTTTCAGCTGTGCGCTCCTATTCTATGAAGCATGGTAAATCAAGACCTGTCAATCGGAGCAATCAAATCAAGCTGTAAAAGTGTCCGATTGGCGTGTCCGGCCACACTCCAGTGTCCAACCACACCTGAGATCCAGTTTCCATTGGTTGAACTTTTTAAATGACGTTGGAAAATACTGCGTCATGATCACAACGCAATCGGATCCCGGAAGTCCTATAGCTTTAGCCAAGCAGCATGTCACATAACTCCAAGAGCATTGTCTTATGTTGTGTTTGGGCTCATTCGAGACCACCTGCTCTAAATAAAGATATGTGAACTACTATGGTTTACTAATGTTTTACTGAAGTACAAAACGTAGTGCAAAAGCATCACTGTTTACATGTGCGTCGGCAGCGCTTTTTCATACAAATACCTGTTATAGTTTGGTCTCTGAACTAAAATATGCTTGTTGTATTCTGCTAGTTGAGAGCTTTTCAATGATATATGAAACTGTAATGTCTATCTGTTATGTACTATGATTTTACAGATCACATTTTCATGTAATGCAGTTATTTTTTCACGCTGTGAAAATAGAGCAATAATAGGTCAGCAAATTGAATAGCACTTGTTAAGTGATGCTCATATTCCCTATATTCACTTTTAAAGACAAGCTTCTAAGCTTTAAAACGACACTTATTTGTGTTGGTTAAAGGGATAGTTCACCCAACAATGAAAATTCTGTCAAACAGATCTCGCCCCCCATTGTCTACCATAGTATTTATTTTTCCTACTATGGTAGTAAATGGGGGGCGAGATCTGTTTGGTTACTGACATTCTTCCAAATATCTTTCTTTGTGTTCAGCAGAACAAAGAAATTCATACATGTTTGGGACAACTTGAGGGTGAGTAAATGATGACAGAATTTTCATTTTTGGGTGAACTATCCCTTTAAGCAAGTGGTTGTTAATGTGATAACTTAGCAGCGCCCCCCGCTTTGGATTTAAAAGCTTACGGTTAACAATTAACTGATTAATTGATCGTTATTTAAACGACCATTGATTATGGGAATTTATGTAAATTGACATCCCTATTTGAGATCAAACAAAACTCTTTAGAAAATTTTATACCTAAACCCCACCAGTTTATAATGGTAATGAGTAATTTATTTGGACATCAAAATATGTTTTCTTTTCCAGGCTAAAATATACAGAGACAATTACAAGTAAAATATTCGTTTACTTTCACATTTTTCAAAAAGTGTATACACTGGCTCTGTGGTGCCATTACTGTAAAAAAAAATGTCTGTCAGACAAAAGATTATAAATGGCTACAGTAAAACCTGTTAAACGTTTAACTGCAAATTACCTTACATTATATAGTGAAAAACTGTTTAAAGTCGCACAATATGTAATTTTACTTTAAAATACTGTCAAATTTAAGGTTTTTGGAGGTAAAAACTATGAATTACCATATAATTTACAGTGGAAATTTTGTTTCTTTTCATTTTTGGTATCAGTAATGTACATTAATGTGTTTTGTGTTAAATTTAATGTTATTTAGTTTAGTGAACATTTACAGCATTATTTTAGCTACTGAAATATACGGTTTCAAGTAGTAAAATATAAAAGGCACCAATATGCCACCCTGTAATACCTAAAATGTTCTCATTGTATTTTTTACAGTGAATTTCTGGCAACCACAGCTGCCAGTTTTTACTGTAAATTTAAGATTTTTTTTTTTTTTTTTTTTTTTTTGCAGTGTAGCAAAACTACTCTGTTCGGCTGTCCCAAAACAGCAACATTGACTCAACTAACCAATAGAAGACGGTGGGAGTGTTCAAAACCCTTTTCGACAAACAACAAATTACATACTTCAGCTTTAAGATAAAACACTAGCTAAATCAAGATCACAAAGCACATTATTAATTAAAAGATTAATGAAAGTAAATAAACTATCTGTTACAGTGAACTACCCAATGTATATTAGAGAGTGACGTATGTGTGTGTACGAATGCGTGTGACTGTATCCTGGCAACGTGAGAGAAAGAGGGAGGAGTGTAGTATTCTGTCTCTCTCTCTCTCTCTCTCTGGTTCTCTCTAAGGGAGCGTCTGTTTTGAAATATGCATGAGTGTGAGTGCTTAGAGAGCTCAGTTTCACTTTTCTCATTTCTGCATACTTGAAAAGCAGCTTCATTCCCTAAAGAGCAAACCTCCAGCATGGCACCGCGAGTGCTGCGTAACCTGCATCATTGGGGTCAATACCTTGTGCAAAGATTCAAGACGACACAGCCCGTGGGACACTTATTACAGTTTGCTCTTAGAATGATGAGGTGTTCATTGTAGGAATGCTGGTTTAAGTTTGATTCTGTTGTGTCACACCAGGTCAATAAAAGTTGAGACTGCACCAATTATGAAGGCAAAGTATAAAAAAACATTGAAAATCAGTAAAAAAGTAAGGCAAAGTTTTGAAGAGGAGGTTTTCCTTTTTGGCATTTGTTATCTGAACCAGTCTGCTAAACAAGGAAGTTATAAACCTCATTCAGAGATCTTCACTGACAATTACACAGAAGACACACTAGACCATGGGTATACACTTGAACACTACCTTCTATTTTTTGAAAGAGTATTCGAAAAAGACATTATGCAACAAATATTTAAAGCAGTTTTATGCTATACTGTTGTCACATGACCTTATCACAATGCACTGGGGTCCAGTTATCAATTACAAAAATTGATCTAAATCATCTAAATTTGTGTAAAACTGTCATTAGCATACAGTATTTTATGTATGCAGGCATTGTGTGGACACAGTATTCCATAGTATTACAGTAATGCCATTAATATCACAATTTAAATGATCTGTTTTCTGTTTTAATACATTTTAAAATGTAATTTATTCCTGTGATGGCAAAGCCAGTCTTCAGTGTCACATGATCCTTCAGAAATCATTCTAATATGCTGATTACTGTCAATTTTTAGTGGAAACTGTTAATATTTTTTCTTCAGGATTCTAAAAAAAACAACATTTCAGATAGAAATCTTTTGTAACATTGTAAATGTCTTTACTGCCACTTTTGATCAATTTATTGCATCCTTGCTGAATAAGTGTTTTGTTTTTTTAAAAAGAGCCTTACTGACCCCGAACTTTTACACAACAGCGTTTGTACATTTGTGCATTACTCTAGCTGCAGATGTGACCGTTTATTTTTTTGTTCTTGTCAGAGGCTGTTTTACAAAAGCTGTACAATGATTATAATTATAAGAAAGAGCAAAGGATTCAAATCAAAAACCTCAGTAAAACCCAATCCCGACCACCTAAACAGACCTGAGTTGTAATGGCTGCAGATCTGGACAATATCCATCAAAATTTCACGGTAAAAATTGCATGCGTGCACACACGTACATCTACAATTATTCGATAATTAGGCCCAGGTGGCACAGGGGTAAGGAGTCAATTCATGCTCCATTAAGTTTCTGAGAAACAAACACTTTCAAAAGTATGTTCCAAAAACGTTCAAGCCACATGTTGATCCGTTTGTGTGCATCTGTGTTTATTAACTTGTGAGGGCTTTGGATTTGTCATCCAAGACAATTACGACATATGACAAAGGTGTTAGAGTTGATAATTTTTGATCATTTCTGTGAATCAGTTCACCTTTGATTTGCGTGAATTTGTTTGTGTCATTACTAAAAAAAAAAAAATGTTCAAGCAGTTTTATATAAATGCCGTTTATTGTTGCCAAGTATATACTGATGTAAAATTACAAGCTGCAGTGTGAGAGCTACTGTAATGGTGCAGACAGACCTATTGTACTCTGTTTCTGATTCAGGTTTCTAAAATGAGGAAGAGGCCCATGAGGAAGGAAATGAGTTAAGAAACAAATGTCCATTTTGTAACAGAACATACACATTACATGTTCTCTTAATATATGAATAATGAAAGATGACTAATACGAGGCCACAACAAAAAAAATATTCTTCCTAATCAAATGTAATAAAAAAGACGACCACAAGACTTACACAGACTGAATCAAGTATGGCTACTTCATCAAAAACTGTTTTTGTTGTGTCCTGCGTGTAAAAGCTTGTTGATCTGATCTAAGCAGAAGTGAAATGCTAAGACAAGGACTAAGCTCATTTTGTGTGGATCGACAGTGCAAAGTTCATTTTAAAAGTGTTGATGCTGCTATATGCTCATCCTATATAGTCCATGCTGAATTAAAGTGCAAATGGTTCTTACAATAGCCTGCAGTTTACATGTACATTTTTGTAGTTTTTTGTCTTTTTTTAAAGAAATGAACACTTTGCATTAACGTGATCAAAAGAGACATTTATAATATTAAAAGTTTTCTATTTTAAATAAATGCTGTTTTTTTAACTTTAAAATATTTAGCAGCACAACTGTTTTCAACTGTGATAAGAATGTTTCTTAAATGCAAAATCAGCATATTAGAATGATTTCTGAAGGATCATGTGACACTGAAGACTAGAATAAATTACATTTTTAAATATATTAAACTAGAAAACAATTTATAAAGTAAAACACGCGACGTCGGTTACGCTTTTTACGTAAGTTGAATATGGAAGGCGGTCTGGAGGAAGCTAGATATTTTACTTTATAACTTGTTAAATATGGATATTTTTCTTACACAAACGCATCGCTTCACTTCAGAAGGCCTTTATTAACCCCCCGGAGCCATGTGGAGTATGTTTATGATGGATGGATGCACTTTCTCGAACTTCAAACTCGTTGACCCCTGTTCACTGCCATTATAAAGCTCAGATGCATCAGGATATTTATTAACATAACTCTGAATATGTTCATCAGAAAGAAGAAAGTCATGGACATCTAGGATGGCTTGAGTGTTAGTAAAGCTTGGGGTAATTTTCATTTTAAAGTGAACTAATCCTTTAAGATAAAATATCTTAATGACCAGCAAACTTTTGAACAGTAGTGTATAAAAAAAATTATTTGCTCTGAAAGGATAACCAAATAACCATTGTCGCCAAATAGATTCAAAAGGTTTGACTGGAATAAATAGTTCTCAGAAATGTGCAAATTTAACACTATTTTTGCAAAACAAGGAGTCGCCGTAAACCTAGTCTTATGACATGACCTTTAGGAAACTCAATAGCCAAAGGAAAGTACAGAATATCCTATATGTAATTGTTCTCCACCTCCTTAAGTTGAACATGGATAAAATGAGGATGTTATAAAGGTAGCTTTTGACCAATGACAAGACCGGATTCCAGCACTGGGATTATGACAGCACTACTGCGTGCGTACAGACTGGACACGGATTAGCGTGTGGTGAATTTAACGTTCTCATGCAAATGCCAGAGACATGAAAATGTGCTTATAAAGAGTACATATGCCTTTTGTGGGTGAGTATTTCCAGTCAAAATTTGGCCTTTTTGACTGAGAAGAGAAGCATGATCAGCAGTTCACTACTCTAGTCATTTTCCCAGCTTAAAAACAGTGTACCCATCGATAAATACCAAAGAAAAAAAAAAAGAAGAAAAAAAAAAAAAAAAAAAAAAGGAGGTTCCTTTAATGCAAATGCAGTAGTGTCAGTATCATAGCCTTCTGAGTGAAAGATCAAGGCTGTGTTCAACACTATCTGGTCATTTATCCGATGACTCCTGATGAGTGTTTGGCCCTGGTCAACTCCACAGACAATGAGGACAAGGATCTATTTGTGTGCCTTGAACATGTGTGTGTTGTGTCTCTGCACCAGTTTCTGTGTGACTCAAGGCCAAAGCAGTGGGAAACCTTGCCATGGAGGAGCTGCATGAGTGTGTGTGTCTGATGACACTCATCTATATTTAACCGGCTCTCTCATACGGTATGAAAGAAAGGCAAAGGCAGAGACTGACTTCCAGGCATCTTTCTAATCAATAATGAAACAGTTTGCAGTTTGTCTTCAAACAAACACACACGCACAAACCCGATAAGATGCTCCACAGGTAATTTGGCTTTCTATTCTCTTCAAAGAATGACTATTAAACTCCATTTTTTAGGAAAAATATTCTCTTTTTTGCAAGAAATGGCAAATAGTCTGAGCAAATAGTACTTCCATCAGGGTCTTGGAACAAGAAGCATCTTCTTCAGCCTTTGTTCCATTTGTCTATAACAATGACCAAAAAAAAAAAAAAAAAAAAAAAAAAAAAGATCCCCACGTCACTTGACCTTATACAAGTTACTCAAGGAATGGACACACTGAATAGATGATGTGTCATCAGTACTCAAAGATCCAACATGAAAGACGACGGTCACATGAGATGCTCAAGAGAGATGGTGAGAAGATGATTAAATGGGCCATGAATCACTTGTTTTCCTAGAACAAGCCATATAGGAGACTTCACTGTTTCTGGATCAGTCTATGCACCTGAAGTGCTGAAATGATCAGTGACCGGTGTGATGATGATGATGATGGAATTTATCATACTGGCACTGGTTGAATTTACACTCAAAAAAATATTTAGATTATGTATTTGAATTGCATATACAATTTCCATCCATTTGGATTACACAGTTTTAACAAACAAAATAATAAACTTAATTTGATGTAGATTTCTGCACTCAAAAATCATGGCACAGTTTAAGTATTTGCATCTATTTGATTTGTAAATAAACAAAATGCATTCATTAATAATAAATGACAGACAAATATGCATCACATTAAGATTATTCATTTATGTTAATGGATAAAAAAAATAAAATAAATAAAAAAAATGTATATGGAATTCAAATACATTGATTTTAAATGAAAGCTTAAATATTTTCTGAGTGTAGTATGCGCTCCTCATTTATTCTCCGTTTCTCTCTCTAACCTCCAAGCATAATCTAAAATCTGACAGCCACTGAGAACTTTCTCGCAACTTTCACGGACACACATTAACACTTCTGCCAGGACCCCCTCTTACCCAGATGCGAATTTACATCATGTGTAAGGATATTCATGTAACGTAGCTACAGCAGTGCTAAAATTAGACCTTAAAGGGATAGTTCACACAAAAATGAAAATTCTGTCATCATTTACTCACCCTCAAATTGTTCCAAACCTGTATGAAATTTCTTTTTTCTGCTGAACACAAAAAAAGATATTTTGAAGAACGCCAGTAACCAAACAGTTGATGGACCCCATTGACTTCCATAGATGTTGGGTAATCAAATATTTCTTCAAAATATCTTCTTTTGTGTTCAGCAGAAGAAAAAAATTCATACGGGTTTGGAACAACTTGAGGGCGAGTAAATGATGACAGTATTTTCATTTTTGGCTGAACTATCCCTTTAAATGCCAATACACATGCAAAGCATGAGAATCCAATATCAAGTGTGAATGTGTCACACTGTCATTGCACTGTACAAAAGTCACAATATCGGGAAGTAATGGCAATAAGTCTAATATTAGAGCTGAACAAACACCAGGGTGTTGCGAATGTGAAAAATTACTTGGGTGCGCTGGTGCGAGAGACTTCTAACACCTGATCAAAACTCATGAACTTATACAAAATCCCACCAGAAAAACTTGTAATGTATCTAACCTTTTAGAGAAAATCATGTTTCACACATTCACGCTTCTGAACTACTGTTCTGTTAAGCATTACATAATGGTTGTTAATGATATTATATAATAATGAAGACTACCAATTTGTTTTATTATGTTTATTAGATGTATTAGTACTGCAGTTGTTGCTTAGTGCCTGTCAGAAAAAATAAAATAAAATAAAATAAAATCTCTCGTCATATATTAGGTATAAGTGTCTGAATTTGTAATTCATAATACTGTTTTGCAATGCTTATGCATACGTTACATTGTGACACAAAACTGAATTTCTAATCTTACTACTCTGTGAAAAAAAGAAAGTCTGTGCAAAACAAAGCTTGTCTCTTCAATATCTGGGTGCAAATGACAAAGCCTGGGTTAAGTGCAAGCTCTACAAATTGGATAAAGCCTAAATCAAACAGCTTCAAAGAGAAAATCGATGCAAAATGGCCAGAAATTGTTAATGGCAAAGTTATTTATTTATTTTGCCAAAGCTTTCTTCCCAAATATCACTATACAGAGCCTAGTCTAGTCTGCTTAGTAGGCCATGAAGAGAGCACTGAACTCATGGCACCTATTGAGGCCTGAATACACAATATCAGGAGCAGTGTTCGTGCAAAAAAAAAAAAGCAAAAAAAAACGCAACACACATAAACAAACATTAACAAAGAAAAGTTTCAGATGTTCATTTCAAAATATCATTCAGGTCAGCATCAACAAAAAGGAGGGAAAACCTGCTTCTTGCAAAACATATTGATTGTGCTTCGGGCAAAATAAATGATGCATGCTTTTAACAGTCTTTCTTGAAAAGTTATCAAACCTTTGAGCCTGGAGAGGTTTGACTCTCCGCCATACAGTTACATATGATGCAGCTCTTGGCTGTGGTACTGTACAGCTTTTACACAAACCACAACAAGGCATGAAATCACCTGGTTTAACAGTGAAGCACAAGTACTTAAGTGGGTCATTTCACAGTGCACATAGTTTATAATATGCCTATGCCTTAAACATTTGCTCAATAGTTCAAGAATGAATACAAATAATGCTGAATAATCACTAACAATGTCATTTAGTTTGATTATCCCATAAGAAGTCTTCTCTCATGCTCCGTGATGCTGAGGCAGACTTTGTTTCAGTTCTCTCTGAAAAAGCAGTGGGTTTCCTGACACTGAGCCCTTGCGTGTGTGACTGAGCGTGCGGACATGTGCACAAGCATCAGCAATATGTGTATGTTTGGGTGTGAGTGCACAGCAGAATGCCGATCCAATAAGTCTCAATATTAAAAACGCCCAAAGACAGCCATATAGGATATCATTTCTATTGAAATATTTTGAGGTGTGTGTAAAAGAGATGGCAAAATCACACTTGCAGCAGTATTGATTTAACCGCATGGACTATGTGCTGCAGTGTTGACACACACCTTGTTCTACATTCCAGTGTAACATGTGTACATGCGTACCAGCATGAAAGTGTGCACTGCAACGATAACACAGCAGAGAGCATGAAGTGTGATTAAGGGAGGTCATAGTACCGAGAACAGAGGTAAGTACAACAATGCAGCTGGTAGTGAAATATTCAGTGTTGTTCTGGTTAACGAAAACGATTTTTAATAGTTCGTTTTCATTAATTAAAAAAAAAAAAAAAAAAAAACTAAAATAAAACAAATATTAGATAAAAAAAAACTAAAACAAAAAAATAGAAATTAAGTGAAAAAAAATTACTAAAATGGAAATAAAATAAAGATAAATAAAGTATTTCTGAAACGACTAATAAAAGCACAAAAATGTAAAAACAAATGAAAACTGAAAATATAAAAATAAAAGCCAATTCAAAATATTAATAAACACCTTAATAATACTAAAATAACACTGAAAACACTATATATGTACCTGAAAAATGTAAATTGTGTAATTTAAGACCTTGAGGATGTAAACATGTTTCCCTATACATTCTGACACAGAAAATAGAGGATTCCAGTAACTGACTCCAGTAATATTACTTCCCTATCTAGTGCTCTTGAGTAAGTTTCGGTTTATGCTATGGAACACATAGCAGTACAGATAGCTAGTTAGTAATAAATTCTTCATCTATCCAAAAATCTTGTTATTATTTAGTCACTCTCATGCCATTTTCATATGCAGTTATTTTTTGTGGAACACAAAAGTAAACTGATTCAGGAATTATTATGGATTGTCATACAATAGTGACTAGGGGCTGTCAAGCTTTGAGAAGTCATACATTTGTGCGATAAAGAGACTAAATTTCACCTATCATCTTGCCCTTCCTCAAAGTTTGTGTCTATCCCACGTTTGTGTAAAAAATTCAGAATGGCATCAACGATGTTGAATTGCCATTTCTGAATCAAGAAATGGAGCTTGGCTAGACATGACCCACAAGTCATATGGACTCATTTTTACCTCATTGGGTAGATTTTTGAGACTTGACAATGACATCCCATGGTCACAATCGTTTTATGATATGATAATTCCTCAAACATTTCTATTATTGTGCTCTAGAGAGAGAGAAAAAAAAACACCACAGCATACAAGTTTGGAACAACATCAGGGTGAGAAAATAATTTTCATTTTTGGGAAGAAAAAAAAAAATGTTCCTATTCATATATTATAATTACTTAGACATGAGAGAGAAAAAAAATGTGTACATTATAAACAAACACAGCGGAGCACTATTATTTTCTACTAAATTATCAAATGGCCTTCATGTCACAGAAAGAGAAACTTTTTTTTTCTACAAAATTATTTCAAAATGGATAATTACTTCAATTAAAGCAGATAATTAATGGATTTGGATAATTAATGAAAACTTGACCTACAAAGTTTTCAGGTATCCTACGTTCTTGACGTAAACAGCTCCTGCAGGCAAATAAATTATTTTTATAAAGGACTGTGGTTTTTCTGACCGCTGAATTGCTTACATGCAGACACGCACAGCGAGACCCATCGCACACAGTTGTACCTGCACTACCAGTCTTGTAGGCCTCCTCACAAACACATACAGAAGACAAGAAAGTTACACAGTGGTAAGTATGCTCTTGGAGTGTCTGACGTCACAAACCTCATGTAACCCTGCCAACTCAGGAGTTAAATTTAGATCTTGGGCACTGGTCCCAGACACTGCAAAACAATGTGATACCACAAGCACTGCTTTAGCTGGAGAATACAAACGCACACACGGCTGCTGGACACGAATTCAGAAGTGATAGAAATGGGCACAGATATGCATTAAACACACTAGAAGAAAAATATTGTGAACTTTAAAAACTGCAGTTTGGTCCAGAGGTGAATTTGTACTGAAAAACCAAACTTTCAGAGAAAGATAAGTCTCAATTATCCATAAGACTATCATGAAGCAATTCATCCTGTAGTTTCCTGACTTTTGGTGCTGCCTTCTGTGTTTATACAGTAGTCAAAGGCCTTGTGTACATGTGATATTAAAATCACAAAATACAGCTGTGAATGAAGTCCAAAATGTAAGCATATTTTGGACAAAGTATATGAGCTAACTTTTTCACGCTATCTTTGCAAACTCATAGTAACAGATCGTTGTTGTGATTGTTAACTAAAACTATTAAAAATGGGTTTTCATTAACTGAAATAAAGCTGAAATAAAACAAAATATAAATATTAGATGAAAAACAAACTTAAAAAAAAAAAAAAATAGAAATGTTGCTTTGGCAACTAACCCAAATGAAATAAGTCTAAGCTACAACTAAAACAGATATAAAAATGAATTAAAGCTAAATAATATATTTTTTTAAACTACTGAAAAGGACAAAAAAATTACTCATGATGCAGTGACAACATCAAGAGACCCTCGCTTTGACGAATGCGACTAATAAGTGGTCAACACATTAGTACCAAGGTGTAAACAACATAACATGTTCCAACTGGACACTTGTGATTGGATCAGCCGAGACGGATCTTAATACCAGGTGCAAACGAGGCCTATGAGAGATACTAACAGATTCCTGAACCTCGAGACTGAAGACTGCAAGGTTGCAACCTCCTTTACCTCTAGGGTTAAGATAAAATGCCATTACCTTACAGTGGTTTCAAACTGTACTGCCATGACACAAATGACTTGCAAAGATTGACACAAATGACACATTTTTTCTTGACAAACCACCTTATGACATCTACTAGGCCTTAAAAGTGTAACTATTCATTCCATAACACATGTTCAAAATATGGCAAAGCTAAAAATATGAAGGCCTACTGGTGTTAGCCATTACAGAGTAATATAGTCTTTATAATATTCTATATCCATCCATTTAAAATTAATTAACACTAAAGAGTTCAATTGTTATTTAAGACTATCCAGTTGATGGAGAATACTGGCAGCACCTAGAAAGCTTGCATGCACGTGCAGCAATTTCAGCACACAAATGCTGTCTACACAGGCAGCTGGCTAGGTTTTGACACACAGCCATTGTGTGGGGTCTGAACCCAGACGCACACATAAGACCCTAAAACTCGACTTGATACAGCCACCTAGCTGCAGCACAGTGCTTATGTGGAGAAAAGACAGAGAAGCAATAAGGCTGCGGTCTCTTTAAATCGCAATACCTTCGATGTGAAGCGTTTGTTGCCTGTATACCGGCTCACACAGTAATGTCCACATCGCACAGAGGGAGGTCGACGACACCGGCCATTAACGCTTTGAGAACTACCTGTGTCACCCTCAGAAATTAGAGTCACTTAGCATATCAAAGAGGATTTCACCGCCTTGACACAAAAGGCAACGACACGATGCTCCTCCGCCATGGGTTGAGGTTCAAGTGACTGATTTTTAACACTAACTTTTCTGTGGCTGCATCTGAACCGGGAGTGTAACATATGCTACTGATAAATGCTCATCCTGCGGTGTATTTGTTTCCCCCATCGTCACCTTTTTTTTTTTTAAATCAAATGATGTCCATAGTCTCGCGCTGAAGAGTTGTATTGCATTGAGATACACCACAGAGAGAGAGAAATGTCTTCAACTGCTCCGAAAATAAAGTAAAAACAAAAACAGGCTACTGTATCAGCATCATTTTAAACAGCTCACCTAAATAGAAACTGAAACTAGTAGAGTGGACTATTTTTATCATTTAAACCAATGCTAATTAAGTAACAATAAACGTAAATACACATTCACGTACTTTATTAGCAAGCTGATTTTGATTTTCAATTCCCATCATGCTTTCTAAACACGTAACACGCCTGAACTACAAGTAGTAAGTAGGAGGAGATCAAATGACATCATCAACTACTACATAACTTTATACGGGCTGCTCTGCAAAGTATCTAAACGCCTCCAAAGTTACTCGGAGCTCTTATGCACGAGAAATAGTCCGTAAATCGCGCTGAAGTTGTTCCACATGTTGTGATTGTCCCAGCGTCGCCGGAGTTTTCAGTTCCGACAAGTGTAAAAAGCACAGACCCCGAGTGAAAGTTTAGCATTGCAACCCAAACAAACAGCACTGTGTTAGTTTCAAACACCTAAAAGAGAGGAGAGGTGAACTCACCGCGATCAGAGTGTTGTTCCTCTGCTCGATGGTCGCGGTTGAATCGGGCTCTTGTTGCTTGCTCTGCTGTTTGCTGTTGCTGGATTTCTTGGCCCGCAGCTCTAAAGTCCGCTGGTGCAGACTCACCGTCTCCCGGCGCTCCAGCTCCAGCTGCTCGGCTTGCGCTTGATGGTATCGGCTCTCGCAGTTGACGTGGTGCCGCCGGCAGCCCTCGATCCGCTGCCGGAGCCGCTCCACCACCGTGCTGTGCTTCGGTATGCCCACGTTACCGCCGCCGCCGCCGGTGCTGCTGTTGTTGGTTGCATTAATGGCAGAGTTTAAGTTACTGTTATTAATGCAAATGCCGCCGCCGGTCGGTACGGCAGCGGGGCTGGCAAAATCCCCCATCATCTGTGATTCGGGAAGAACTTTGTCAAGCCCCCCTGACTCTCTCTCTCTCCCCTCTCCGAAGCGGAGCAGAAGTCCGCTTCGCCAGGGAGGCAGATACAGTGAAATTGGGAGGAAATAAGCGTTTAAATGAGTGTAAATCCCTCCTCCGGGAGGATCGCCGTGTCAACCATTCAATAGACAACAGTGCGGGACCGTGGAGGAGCGAGAGAGGCGACCGGGTCTGTTACTCTCTCGCCTCTACTGGAGCTCCATCAAACATCCGGATGTTACTCGCAACCATCACGCATAAGCACCGCTGCTGCGAGCCCGTCGTTTTATTGTGTTGTCCTTTTGAAAAAAGTTTTGCCGTCTGCTGCGAACAGGCTCCGGAGTTGTTTCGTGAACTTGCATTTCATTAGTTTGGCCGGCGAAACCCTCCACGAGCGCGAACAAGGTGTGCAGTTTCTAAAAGTCCCGATGGCTGGAGAGGAAATCCTACAGTCGCCAATGTGTACAGCAGCTGCCACCATCACAATAATCAAGCGCTCCCCTCCTCCATGCTAGCGGAGTGATATCAGGACAACAGCCGAGCGAAGAGCAGCCACCAGCCTGCGAGCAGCACGTCAGCTCCGCGGAAAACACGGCGCGGAATCTAGTGCTCTGGACGTGGACTCAATATATATTGACTTCAGAGGAGGTGAACGATAGAGCGGTGTAATGCTTTACTGGCGGGTTGAGGTACTGCATCTGAATCATCTGATACTCAGAGTTCATAAGAGTACAAAGCACTGTAGGACTGTGATGTATTACGGGGTAACCTATTATCATTATACCATACATACATATAAAATAAAATATATTACGAAATGAAAAACATAAAAATGTAAATGTATTATTATAAATAATAATAATAATAATAATAATAAAATATTTATATACATATGCATTTTAGGTTTTAATGGAAATAAAAGAGAAAAGAGCAAAAAAAGTATACCTAAGAAATGAAGTTTCTTCTGTATAATTTTTAGTTTCAGCAACTATGTGGTTCTTCAGAGTTTAAAAGTTACACTTAAAAAGTTAAGTGTAACTTTAAAAAAACAGTTAAAAGTTGTTCTCTTTTGATCAGTGTATTGGTTTCTGTGTTCTTTAAAGTCACCATAAAATGGACAATTCTTGTTTTTTTATGGAATATTGCAGTATTCATTATAAATAATTTGCCTGTGCACTTATTTTTTGATTTCTGCTATCATAATCTTTAATCAAAATAACTTCCTCTCTTGCAATGACATTTCTTCTCTGATTAAATGTTTACTGGCGCGAGGGCGGGACCACCTGTCACTCACACGAGGTCACAGCAATAGCAAACCACAACCATCCAATCAATTCCCAATGGACAAAATCAAGTGCCGTCCTACATTTTTTCTTGTTCGAGAAGTCGTTTCACTCCGATGTATGTCACAATATGGAAGAAAAGACTATCACAAGTTTCATTTCAAGAACTTTAAAAGAATCTAAAAACCTAAGTATAGACATCCATCTGTAAAGGCCTTTTTGCTTCTAATTGGAACCTTTATTTTAATTTTTAAGAGTGATAAGTGTTTAATTAATGCATTAATACAGTTTTTGTTTTTAGATTAAACATGATCCTTTGGTGGCTTTTAGCTGCTATTATGAACACTTATACCTTTTTCCTTTCTTAAATAATAAAAATGTAGTGTATTTGCTTGCTGATACAGGAAATGTGTTTGAGGATCATACACATGTGCTTGTTTGCACTAGCTTTATTTTCACGGATTGTCCGTTCAACTATTATCAGCAAAAGAGTCCTTTGAATTCCAAAGTTACATTTAAAGGTATTGTCCCTGTTCTTGAGCAAACGTATGTGGTGTGTGTGCCCTTCCAAAAAAGAAGTTTATTCAAGTGTGCTATTAGTATACTTCTTTTAAACTAAATAAGAAAGAGTACTTGAAATCAAAACTGTCTTAACATTAACGAATGAAATGTTGACCCATGACAAAGTATATGGAAAAGATCTACTCCATCTATGTTTTGATCATCATTCTGAATCCAATCCGGATGAAGTCTTTGACAAAAACTTGATTTTCTCAGCTTTTTGTTCAAAATTTTCCTTTTTTATGAAACTTACCCACATTCAAGTGTTGAAAAAAAAAGAATGCATGAAGCTAGTATAACGAACCCGTATAAATTCTTTTTGTTGTTGTTGTTTAAATCTTTTGATATATTGCATGTTCAGATATTCATACAAGAAAATATTCTGGGGGGCATGAAAGTTTTCTGAAAATTATCAAAAATGATGCCACTGCTGGCAACTTTAAAAAATATGCTGACAGGAAAAGAGTTAAATTATAGTTAAAGGGTTAGTTCACTCAAACATGAAATGTCTGTCATTAATTCATGTCGTTCCAAACCCGTAAGACCTTCGTTCATCTTCAGAACACAAATTAAGATATTTTTGATGAAATCAGAGAAAGAGAAAGCAACGTAATTACCGTCATTCAAGGTCCAGAAAAGTAGTAAAGACATCGTTAAAATAGTCAAAGTGATTACAGTGGTTCAACCTTAATGTTATAAAGTGACGAGAATGCATTTTGTGTGCAAAAACAAAACAAAAATAATGACTTTATTCAGAATGGCGACTAGTATAGCCTGGTTTCACAGACAAGGATTAGATTAAGCCAGGATTAGGCCTTAGTTTAATTAGGACATTTAAGTAGCTTTTATAAACGTACCTTAGAAAAAATAACATTACTGGTGTGCATCTTGAGACAAAATAATGGCACTGACGTATTTTAAGATATTCCATTGCAAGTAGCGTTCAGTTAAAACAGCTCAAACATTCATTTTAGTCTGGGACCAGTCTTAAGCCTTGTCTGTGAAAACGGGCATAAGTATGATGTTAAGTTCACTTAAAGAAAACTTACAAGTATTGCAGTACAAAACTACTAAATTAGTAGTTTACTGAGGGTATATTTAAAGTGTATTTTCATAAAATAAAAAATGTGCTACAAAAATTTAACCAGTAAATTATCAGTATACCTATAAGTTCACTCGTAGCATAGTAGTTGCAGTACAAATGAAAACCTAGTTGTAAACTATAGTGTACTCAGTTTACTACTGTTACAGTATACACTTTCTATTTTAGTTTAGTTTCTATTTTAGGGCCAATTTAGTTGCAAGTAGTATTAAATTAGTACACTTCCAAGTAGTGTGTGTGTGTGTGTGTGTGTGTGTGTGTGTAGAAGATAATACATACATCTTTAACAGTGACAGAAGAAAGTAACAGGATCAGGTGAGGCCCTGAAGCACTGGCTGCAGTGAGTAAATGATGATAAGGGGACTGGCCGGTTTTGAAGGTGTGCGTGTGTGAGTAATTGTGAAAAAGTGCTGCTGCCCAGTCTGGTTTGCTGAGTGTGGCTAAAACAAATTGCAAACACATTCATTCTTGCTCTGTCTCTCTCTCTCTCTCTCTCTCTCTCTCTCTCTCTAGCACATTATATACAGAATTACAGATATAGTCAAGGCCAAAAGTTTGTGAACAACCCATATTTTAGTGGGACTATTCTGGACGCGTTTCCTTGGGCCATCAAGATCAGCCTTTCTCCTGTTTTAATTGTATATAATAAAGTGTGCCAGACAGGCTGTCTTTTTAAAAAATTTTTGCAATTATCTTTGATCAAATTAACAGGTATGCTAAGATCTTCATGTATTTTAAAAACTCAGTCTCATAAAAGAACAATAATCTGAGGATGTTTACTGAACATTTGAATTGGCTGAATATTGATGCATAATTTACAGTGCAAGATTTTTAATTGTTAGTAATTCTAAATATGGTAAGATTTGTTGGACGAACAAAACAACACAGCATGTTCTGAACAGTTCTGTTGTTATAGTGTTAAAGAAAAGCAAATAGAATTGATACATTGTGCATTGAAAATAAAATCTATAGGAACAGAGTTTATGTGCGTGGATAGTTCTAAGATTTTGTGTTTTTCTTGTTGGTGAAGAGTAATATATGTGATAGGCCAACCAAATGTTTATTTGCCCTCATGTGTCCATCAAGGAAACGAGTGAGCGAAATGCTTTCAGTGTAAATCTTCACCTCACAGCACAATTCTTGGAAAAAAAGCAGTAGGACTATCACTTTCAAAATTCTAGGAATATAAATAAAACATCCATCCAGGTTTGGGACTCTGTACTTTCTGGAACTAAGTTGGTGTTAAACTGCCCTTTAGTGTTTGTGCTATTGGGTTGTTCTTCTTCAGGATCTTTCACTTGGTTTAACAGCTCAATCAGATCTAAACAAACAGGTGTGTCAAACAGTTCACGGTATCTGAAAGGCTCTTTACACCACTGAGCTTTACAATAGACACAGTACAGTGTAACTTTCGGTAAACATGCATTTTCCCTAAAGTTTGTAATTAAGAGCAGGTTGTTACTTGCACGTACAAACAATTCAACAACTATTACCAACAATTACTTTTGTTATGTAACATTTACAGAGTAACAAAGAGTTACATGTACAGTAGCTGTTGAAGTAGAGTTGTTTCATCACCAGAAATTTGCTTTAAATATAAACAATGGAAGCAACAAAACAAAAGCACAAGTGATGTTGGTGACTGAAGGCATAAATGTTCAGAACCTCTAATGTAACTACTGTTTTTAACATTGATAATAATAATAAAGGTTTTGTGAGCAACAAATCAGCGTATTTGAATGATTTCTGAAGGATCATGTGACACATTTTGCCATCACTGGAATAAATTACATTTTAAAATAGAAAACAGTTATTTAAATGTAATAATATTTCACAATATTTCTGTTTGGATTGCTTTTGACTATTTTTAATCAAATAAATGCCTTGGTAACAGCAAATATCTTAGTGTAGTGTACGTCGTCATATTGTGTTTTCTTTTCTTGCATCTATTTCCCATCATTTGAAATTTATTAAGGTTTAAAGTCCTCTTGTAGTCAAGAATTTCATCCCTTAAAACTTATCTCTGATCACCAAAATTACATATTTAAACACTGTTTCCTGTGAAAAAAAAAAATCTTCATGCCTTAAAATAGCTTGAATGTAACTCTACACCCTTGCTTTATTTATTATACGCAGATCTATGAATATGGTAATTAGCCCCACCTCCACTCACTCGCACGAGCTCAGAGATTCGCTCGGTCAACTTAATGAGGTAAACGCTGCACAATGGTATCGCTTTTTACAACGTCGGACACATGACGGTAATTAATATGATTAGCCTTTTGCTTGACTACATTATCAAACAGCTAATAATGTCTCGGTAATGTTACACAAACCATGTTCCCGTTCGCGAGTCAGACCTCTGTCTTCTAACAATCAGTATCCTAAGAAATGCTTTGAACACCTTAATGTCAGTGGAGAAAGGCATATAGTTCATCATAACACTGTAATATACATCATACACCCGCTATATTGCTAAATCTACCCGATTTTTTTATATCAACAGAAAAATATACCGGGATGGCTTCTTGAGACTCTCCCGCTTCAGAGCGGTCATGGTTAATGATATGCTAAAGCCCGCCGGCACATTGACGTGATTGGTTACAAGGTAGTTTGTGACATCACAAACACCAGAGATTTCAAACTGCGTTTTTGAAACTGTCTTTAGATCACTTCAGTTTTAAATAGAAAATACTCAGCAATGGTGTTGACTTATGAATTTGCTCATGGTTTGTCTTAAAGCATATTAAAAACACCACATAGACATATAAACAACATTAAAAACTTGATTTTCACCACAGGGGGGACTTTAAAAAATAATTTGACAATGGTGACGTGAAAAAAAAAAGGTTCCCTTTTGTTGAGTTTGATTGTACCATTGATGACAATCATTTTATAATTTCAAGCATAAACCTGCATAAACAATTTTAAGAAAGCATAATTAAGAAAAATCCAGATTACTGAAATTAAAAGAACACTGAAATTATTAATTTTATAATAATTAATTAATTAATTTTGCAGTATAAAAAGAGGGACGAGCATTGAATCAGAAAAATAAAGGAGTCATATGGTCCACGTTTTCTGTGATGTTGGGAGACATTGTAAATATTTAATGTGGTCACCCATCCATTAGAGTGCTGATAAACAGAATCAATGGAGCTGATAGATTGACTATCCATGAAGAGACAGATAGAGAGAAACACAAGAGAAGATGGGTGCGAGCATTTAGCAGTTATTTCACTGCTTTGCTCTCTCACTTTTTATAATCTAGTTGATGTCATGAGTGAGGGGTTAAATGTTTAATTTTACACTGACTCTTGAATATGTTTGCGTGTTGGTGAGGAAAAGCCAGGGAGTTTAACAAAGCAGTGTGACAGGAGTATATGGGTAGGTATATCTGAATACATGACTCCACTGCTGTGTGTGCATGTGTGTGTGTGCTTCTTGCAGGCAGCTCCGTGCGGAATACGTGACTTCCTGTGTGTAGTAACTGACATTTGTGTGAGTGTGTCAGTGTGTGTGTTAGGAGTGAGGGGGATCTCTGACTCATTCCCTTGGTATTCAAAAAAAGAATCCGATCTCTCAAGAAGAAGAATTAATGAGAGTTTTTAGGACAAGAGGTTGGAGGACAAAAGGGAAAGGCATGTGCGCAGGGGAGAAAACTGAGGAGAGGAATTATGAGAAGAAAGAGAGAAGAGAAGCCATGGCAGGTGAGCTGGCAGTGTGTGGTGCGTGCCGTGGATTCGTGGAAATGCTCCCAGTCACGCATCCAACATGCAGTCACTTAACATAGAGAGGGTGGGAGGTGTGTGGGTGTCCTAGTTTCTGCACAGTCATGACTGCACTCTGTCTGCTCTACCTTAAATCATGACACTTTCCACAGGTCTTAAAATCCACAAAGATATGAGTGCATTTTACATATACTAAGGCGCACTCTATCATTTTTTCTTTATGTTGCCAATTGGCCGATATTTCAGTTGTCTCGGACTTGGATACTGACACCTAGTGGTGTGGATGCAGCATCATGCTAATGCAAACCTTTTCAGTTACTAATTCCACTGTAGAAATGCCACAGTCAGCAATAGTTACTGATTACATGAGCAAAATTGATAATAGGGAGGATTCTGAGATATGAATAGTATTTGGCTGGTCATGTGATTTGAACATGTCGGCCCCCACGAAGCAAGCACTTTCATGTAAACGAAAACATCTTTTATTCTATCTTTTTATTCTATCTATCTATCTATCTATCTATCTATGTCCGTCCGTCCATCCATCCATCTGTCAGTAAAAATAAAATATAGGCCTACATCTTATAAATTGTAATCTAGCATAAAGTGCTAGACAATGAGTCAATGAGAGATTTATTCTGCCTCAGCATCACGTCTTCATGTTGGGTCCGGCCTGTTCTACCATGTTTTAACTATATTAACCATGGTTTTTTGGTTTTATTTGAAGTGGTTGATTTTCGTAAGGGTTTGCATCACAAGTGCATCACAGTGAAAAATGTGTTTTAATTGTTTGAGTGGGAATGTGTTGAGTTTTGCAAAAAAGAGTGCATGAGATCTGCAAATGGTGTCTAACTGCTTGAACTTGTTTAAAGGGGTCATATCATGAAAATCTGACTTTTTCTGTGTTTAAGTGCTATAATCAGGTCCCCGGTGCATCTACCAACCCAATAAACATGAAAAAGGACAACCCAGTAACTTTGTTTTGGCAAGCCTTTCTCTGTAAGCATGTGAATAAACAAGCCACTCAGATTTTGCTCTCCTTGTGACGTAGGAAGGGGATCTTGTTATAATATTACCGCCCCTTAATCTTCACCGTTTCCACCCACGATGCCGTCATTTTGTTTTCGCAAGTGAAAATGGTGTACCAGTTCTAAAGGCAGGAACACACCAAGCCAACAGTCGGGCGTCGAGCAGTTTTTGTTTGTCGGCCGACTAAGTTTTCTCAGTGTGTTCTGCACTGTCGGCTGAAGTTGGTCCTCGTCGGCTATTTTCGGCTCATTCGACATGTTGAATCGGCATCGGTCAGTCGGGCCATCTGATCATTCTGATTGGCTGTTCAGCTACTGCCACCTGCTGGTACGGAAAGGCATTTCATCTTATGCAGGTACAGAACGGACGTGCTACTTGGTCGTCGGCTGTCGAGTGTCAATTTGGTGTGTCAGGGCAACCCCGCAGTCTGCTTTCGTCGCTACTAGTTCGTCTGTGTCGGCTTGGTGTGTTCCTGCCTTAAGGCCATGGCAAATGCTAACTGTTTCCGTCGATATTTTGGAAAAAAATATTAGACCATTCACAGCATTTGATAGCAATCATAAACATTAGCCTGGTACACTATGTATAGTGGGTGTCCATATGGGTTTTGCACAAAAGATTAACATGACGGCACATGCTTGTTGATGAGTTGAATCAACTCTACAGCAACTACATACATTTATCCACTAACCATTCAGAAACGTCCAGTTGCATTCTAAAAGTTATAACTTCTTCCTGAGTCTCTCCATCAGTGTCCAACTCCAGTTTGAACAATGTAAGGCTGAACACTGTTACTGACAATCGTCATTTTGGCTGCGTGAGATTCTCCAGCTTTGTTGTTGTTGAGCAACCGAAGTGTGATCTGTTAAAGCTCCGCCCTCTTTTGGAAAGTGGGCAGGGAGCAGCAGCTCATTTGCATTTAAAGGGACACACACAAAAATGTCATGTTTTTGCTCACACCCAAATAGGGGCAAATTTGACAAACTATAGTAAATGACCTATGGGGTATTTTTAGCTGAAAATTCACAGACACATTCTGGGGACACCAGAGACTTATATTAAATCTTGTGAAAAGGGGCATAATAGGTCCCCTTTAAGGTTTTACAGAAAGAGTGATTTATTTGACAAACGGGTTTAGGCCTTCGAGAATTGTGAAAAACTGAAAGTTAGTTTGTTCGTAACTCTTCTTTCTCTGTGGATTTCACTACTGCTAACCCTTGACATACCTAAATTAGTTACAGCCATGTAAATCTTTGAAGGGGCATTCAGTACTTTTAATAAATAAATAATTTAAATGTAGAATATATTGTATGGTAGACATTTGAAAATCAGCACAAAAATGAGCACAAAACCATATCTTCTTACAGCATGTTAACCATAAAAAGAAGCATTACCAACCAAAGCAGTTGTATTAAATATATATTTTCCTGCAGCTGGTGTTCTAGCAAATCTGTTTTACTCTGTCGCTTTTTGCCACAGCCAAAGCATGTTTACAGTGAAGTAAAGACAACATGTGTTGCACATATACTCTCTGACCTGTGTGGAAATGCACATCGCTCCAGGATCTTGGCTGAAGAATCAATGGCAGAACAGCAGACTGCAGCAGACAGCAGAGGCGAGCAAACGTTTGGCCTGTGCTTTTAACCACGCTCTTGTTTGCTGCCATTTTCCTCTTTTTTATTTTTATAAGAAAACCAAAAAACAAAAAGACTAGGTTTTTTTTCTCCAAAAATGTAAAAATCCTCCTGAAATCATGCAGCTTGGTTGGACTCTTAACCCATTGAAAAGCCACACTGATAGGCTATTGATTAAAATGATTTTGAAAATATAAGGTCATACTGTTTAAATACAATTAATCACATAAAATTAAGTCTTATAAGTACTTACAAAAAGGCTCTCATAAGAAATGTTTCATTTACTCTTACCAAAACCCACAAACACAACAAAAATATAGTGACTCAAAATACTGCTATCTGAAGCAGATATGGAGAAGAAACTATTTTTATATTCCTACTATAGCTCTTTTTTATCAGACTGACTCACAGTTCTCTTTCAGTTGTCATCTACAGCAGGAAAAAGAAGGTACAGCATAAATGGCAACAACATAACAATGACAGCTCACATGAGACTGAGCTCTGAAATCTGTCTAGTGTATTTGCCATGGTTTGATTACACTGGAAAGACAACCTTTCCCCGGAACACTCAAACAGAGACATTCCTTTTTCCCAAAAGAACAGATTTATGCATCTTTTGTCATCTTGACAAAAGAACTCAGGCGTGATTGTGCTAATCATACTAATTAAAGAAAATGAGATGCATGGAACATTTCCCATGATTCAACTGTCCACATGCAAATTTAATTGGCATACAGTATGGTGCAAACTCCTACATGCTTTAAATGTCTCTTTAAAATTCTGTGATATAATAGTCATAACAAGTTTAGATTACCAAAAAAAATATCAAGTTCAGATCTGTGCCAAGTAGGCTACTTACTGTATACTCATGAATCTATCATTCATGCATTTCTTTCTTCCTTTTATGAAGACTGTTTTGCATGCTTTTATGATAGTTTTGCATCATTTTTTAAGCTTGAAAGTTTTAGCCCCATTTATTGTAATAGCATGACACTATTTTCTTCAATATGTCTCCTTTTATGGTCCATGGAAGACAATTTTCATTTCTTGGTGAACTGTTCCTTTAATGGGGGTTAAAGAAAACTTATTTTTGAAAACAAAATTTTGTTTTGACAACTTTGTTTTCATATACAAGCCACAGTCATGGCGGCAATCACAGTAATGACTCTCCAAACCACTAATAGCAGTTTGGTTGGTTTGGTGCAATTAGCATTGTTATGTAGCAACCAGGTGTTTTGAGCACACTATTGGTGCTCACAAAGATAGTGTAACTGCTCTGTCTCTCTGTGTCTGAGTTGATAGCATTAGATGGAGACCTATGTGGCCAACAGTGTAAAATAAGAGCATGACCTCATTTTTTGTTTACCTGCTCAATCCTAGATTAGTGCTTTCCACATTTGACTAGTCATGGTAAGATATGACTGCTTGGACTCCTGGACTGCCTTTGGGCTTCCCAATGACTAAGCATATTTTAGTGAATAGAAGACACGGCCTGAATTCTTAATAAATGAACAGATGAGCAGTGAAAGGAGGTGATTAACTTTCAGAAAATGGTGATTTTCAACCTAAGGAGGTCAAGCAAAATATTATGATTAATTAGGCTACTATTTATTTTTTATGAAGTTATATGTATACTTTTAGCAAAATATGGGACTTAAATATAGTTTAAAAACATGATTTATGTGAATTTATAATTTATAAATTGACAGCCCTAATATATACAGATATATATATGTAACGGAGGCCAGCTAGTAGTCGCTGTGCGAGTAAACCTCACTCCTCTGATCTCAGGAGATGCTCTAGCGACTGAGGCTAGAGGTTGCAGCCTTTAGCCTCCTCGTTAGGGCGTCCGACTTCCATGCTGGAGACCCAGGTTCGAGGCCTGTGCAGAGCGGGGCGAGTAGGACCTGGGTAGAGGGGTTACATTGGTGCCGTGACCCAGATGGGAGTGAGGTTTAGGGGGGTGAGTGTAGCGGAGGCCAGCTAGTAGTCGCTGTGCGAGTAAAACCTCACTCCTCTGATCTCAGGAGATGCTCTAGCTACTGACGCTAGGGGTTCCAGCCTTTAGCCTCCTCGTTAGGGTGTCCGACTCCCACGCCAGAGACCCAGGTTTGAGGCCTGCGCAGAGTGGGGCGAGTAGGACCTGGGTAGAGGGGTTACACATATACAGTATATATATATATATATATATATATATATATTAACAAAATTTTTAATGCATTTAATGCACTTGCCCCGCCCCAGACTTATGTAGTTCAACTGACATTTCATACAGTTGATTGATGAGGAATATGATGCAGGGCAACAACTCACTACGCAAAAGTGCCTAAAATTAAAGACATTGGAGCAAAAATGCCCCTGCACAGCAGTTTCATTTCTGAATCCGCGTTTTGAATGAACCAAGTGAAATCAATGACCATTCATAAAAGACTTGTTGGACTTGAAGCGGCGCTACACAGACCAATCATTGTATGATATCGAAGTACAGCGAGAGCGATTCAAAAGCATATGGAGCCGTCTGCTCTCTAATTGCTCTTGCGGTACTTTACTACTTTGATGTCATACATGTCATCGGACTGTGTAGCGCCGCTTCAAGTCCAACAAGCCTAAAGAGAACCATTTACTTAATTCCTGAATGAATCAGCCATTTGAATGAATCGAATGAATGAATTAATTATTTCTTATTTAGAGTCTAATTTTATTTAGAAAAAAATAATTTCCATATTAATTAAAAAAATGAATAGTCCAAATGTTCATGTGTATCGTGTTGAATCGAATAAAATATTTATTTCTGAAGCTACTTTTTGTAATGTCTATTTGACGCTTTACACAATAATGACTTCAAATTATCTTTTGGGGGTAATTTCTCAGACAAAAAAGATGTGCGATTAAATTGTGATTAAACAGATTAATTAATCGCCACATCATGTAATTCATTAGATTATTTACATTTTTATAAAATGTTTTATTTATATAAAATAAAACAGTGTTTCAAATTTAGCCTGAATGAAGCTATCAATCAATAGGAACTAGCAAATTTGAGACCAAATGTTGGTTTGCAGTTGATAAATACATATAAAAAAATATATATGTTTCATTATTTATACTTACAATAACCAACATATTTGAATGGTTGACGAATGCAGTAAGTATAACAATGTTTGTAAAAATTATGAAAATCGAATGCGATTATTTAATTTTGTTCACAGGGTGAAAGGGTTCAAATGATGCCACTTATTTGCAGCTTTGAAAAATGTACAATGTGGAAATCATGAAACTAAATGTATATCTGAATATCATTTTAAAAGATTGTCAAAATTATGACACTGGTGTATAGTTTAATAGTTGGTTGCAGTCTGGAAAGTTAAGGGGGTGCACAGAAAGTGTATGTGTTTAAAATGAGCTACTTTTCATGCTCATTTTATGTGAGTTGATAGTTTATTGAAATATCTAATAATTCGCACAAAAGAGGAATTTGTGCCTAATACTAAATAAAAATGTAGTGCACTGTATTAATACACTTGAAAATACAGAGGTCAGTTTATTAGACAAACAATTTCATGTTGACAAGGTAAATTCTATGACGCAGAGTGACAAAAGGGAAAGGTGACTTTTTGTGAAACTCATAATACAACACTGTAGCACTTTTACAGTTCTTTCTAATACATGAAATGGAGTCACAGCAGGTAAACTGGACTCACATTCTAACTCCTAACCATGCATCAGATGTATATGCCAGGAGAGATACAGCTTTAATGTCATTACTGGATGTAAATCATGTATTCAGTGATTACTCAAACTCAAGCACGTCCACATATCAAATTCGTGATCAAAAAATGTACTAAACCCACAATAGATACACACATGCTCTGTCACACACACATACTTAGATCAACTGGGATCTGATAAATATTTTAAAGCCAATTCCATTAGTAAAATGAATTGCACAAGAAGACTGATAGGTAAGAAAGACACACAAACACACCTATTCATGTACTCACAACTTTTCATTCAAACACACTAAAGCAAGTCTGTGCCAATACTACTGATTAGAGGTAGTAAAAACCCTGGTGATTAGCTGATCATTTGAGGACATGAAAAGCTGCAGTCAGGACACCGACACACACGCACACACAGCTCAGATTAAATTATCCCACTTAAAGTAGACGTATTCACATTTAAAGTCACCATGAAATCTTTTTTTTTTTTTTTTTTTAAATGGGATATTGCAGTGTTTGCTAGAAATGATTTATCTGTGCATCATTAAAAAAAAAAAAAAAAAAAATCATGTGCCCTAGTAATCTTAAATTTAAATAACTTCACCTCCCTCTTACAACAACATCTCTTCTCTGATGACGTGTTTACTGGCGTGAGGGCAGGATATCCTGTCACTCATGAGATCACAGCAATAGCAAACCACAACCATTCAGTCAATTCCTGATGGACAAAATTGGACAAGGATATTGATTGGTCTGTGGATGCATTCTGTAGCTGCGTCTCATTTCGGAGGCTGCGTCCTCTGGAGGTCGCATTTGAAGGCTGCATATGTCATCAAGGATGTCATATTTAAGAAAAGTAATCATAATAAAATGGACTGTTATTCCTTGTGAGATGTAAAATACTGTAATTTCTTTCTTACTTTGCAATCTAACGGTTACTTTTCTTAAATGAGACCGCCTTGATGACGTGTGCAGCCTTCAAATGCGACCTCCAGAGGACGCAGCCTTCGAAATGAGACACAGCTTGTATGATTTGGAGTTAAAGGGTTAGTTCACCCAAAAATGAAAATTAATAAAAATAATTTATTATTCACCCTCATGCCGTTCCACACCCGTAAGACCTTCATTCATCTTCGGAACACAAATTAAGATATTTTTGTTGAAATCCGATGGCTCAGTGAGGCCTACATAGGGAGCAATGACATTTCCTCTCTCAAGATCCATTAATGTACTAAAAACATATTTAAATCAGTTCATGTGAGTACAGTGGTTCAATATTAATATTATAAAGCGACAAGAATATATTTGGTGCGCCATAAAAAACAAAATAACGACTTATATAGTGATGGCCGATTTCAAAACACTGCTTCAGGAAGCTTCGGAGCTGTCATTGCTGCTATGGAGGCCTCACTGAGCCATCGGATTTCAACAAAAATATCTTAATTTGTATTCTGAAGATTAACGAAGGTCTTACAGGTGTAGAATGGCATGAGGGTGAGTAATAAATGACATTATTTTCATTTTTGAGTGAACTAACACTTTAAATGCTGCTAAAATGAAATGATACTAAAATTGCCAGTAGGTGGCGACAAATCATTGTCTTAACAATTTAGTCATTGAATCATTCAGTCAAACAATTTGTTCAAAATGGCTGATTCATTCAGGGACAAAGCAGAAGTGTGTGAGTCGTCGAGCCATTCATTAGAACAATTAGTTGAAAAACAGAATTTATTTAGTAAGAAAACTGAAACTGTGTTGCTCAGAGACATACAGTGACTCTACTGTTTGGAACTATTTGCAGTGACAAAATAGAAGAAAAACAGACAATATTGCATCTAAAATGTAAGTCACTTAATATCCAATAACTTATTGTTTATTGAATTGTTGTATAAAATCACATGTGCTGATATTTGGGAAAACAGCACTTTTACTTGTGTGATATTGCTTATAAATATTAAAAACAAGAACATATATGGAGACTTTTTTGCATCATATCTTGGAAGCATTTTATATATTTTTTTTTTCATGGCATTTTTGCCCCAAGCCCCCATTAATTTTCTGAGCCTGGTGTACAAGTGGAGGTCCCTTCTGTTGCGAGGTGAAATGGGTGAAACATAGCAAAGGCTGCTACTGTTCGGAGCACTATAATGTTTTGCTGTAGTGGCTGGTAATGATGCTTTTGGCTAACTGAGTCATGCTAACCAGCCACACCCAGAGAAATGCATTTGCACATTTATATTAACTTGAGTGTAGAGGTGAGAATGAATACATTTGTGAGCTGGCAGTGTGGAAGAGCGAAACATGAAGAGAAATGAGTCGAGCTGAACTATGGAATGTGAAACTACAGGTTGCAGATAAAGGAAAGGTAAACTTCCAAGATGGTCATTCAGAGTGTTCACTGAAGCTTCCTTGACTGATTAGAGGGTGGGTTGTTGAGAAAGTGGGTTGTTAAACTGCTCTCATATGTTGGTCCTCTCTTAAAAATGTAGCGAGAGAACACAGAAGGGAGAATGACAATACTGGAACATCAGTCAGAATGTTAATAGACCTGTTTCTGGTGCTATAGAGCAGGGGTTCAAACTTCACCACTTCAACCGTAAAGATACTAAATCTTATATATTATTATTTATTTTAAATAATAAATTGTATTGTTAATTATTATTAAAATAAATTATTTTTGAAATGTATATAATATTTGTAAGCCATTCCTCTGTTGTCTATGTAGGGCAGGGGTGTCCAATCCTGCTCCTGGAGGGCCACTGTCCTGCAGAGTTTAGCTCCAACCCCAGTTAAACACACCTGAACCAGCTAATCAAGGTTTTTAGGCATACAGGAAACTTCCAGGCAGGTGTGTTGTGGTAAGTTAGAGCAAAACTCTGCAGGACAGGCCCTCCAGGACCGAGTTTGGACACCCCTGATGTAGGGCAACAAATAGCCTGCTGGACCTTTACAGACCACCAGGGGTCCACAGCAGAAATCTGGTTGAAAGTCAGACTTTAGAGTAGTGGTTATTCGTTTTTGAGAATCTATTGTCCACAACAATATTCAAAGGCCTTATAATTTTTCTAGTCATTCATAATTTACTGGATGACGATTTTTAAAAATATTTTTAACAAATCACACTTTTAATAACTTTCCACATACAGTATATTCAAGTTTTTAAAGACAGTGGAAACCCTGCTCTTTAAAGAAAAAACGTTTAATCAAAATAAGGACTATCTTGATTTTTTGCTGTTTTAATTGTTTAATGATTGTTTTGTCTTATTGTTTGTCTTAAATCATTTTAAGTCACCTTGAGGCCCCTTGGAAGTTTGCTGATGCCCCCTAGTGGGCCCCAGGCCCCTGGTGGAGAACCACCCAAAGTTTTGTCCAATTGCAGTGAGCCCAATATTGACCATAACAGCATAACCAAAACCAGGCATGAAAAGTCCACGTTAACATTAATACCTTGTGTAATGTCATTCAACCATTTTTGCTTTATCATATGAGCAAAAGTTACATTGCATTATAGTCTGTGATGGCTGATGTTTCAGAATGAGTATCTGAAAGCTCAAACACTGGATGTTAAAACAAGAGTTTGTTTACTTGTATTTGCATGTGGATTTACGGGTGGAGGTTCTGTCAGGAGAGGAAGATGACGTCATAATGTCATAGAGACCATCTGCAGAGATGGCCCTGGCACTCCACCACAATGACAGCTTCTTCCTGTCGTGTCGCCGCAACAACGCCTCACACTCCCCTTCCTGAAGCCTCTCCAGGGCTAACCCTCCCAAATTCTCTCTTACACACTGCATATCATATTCTCAGCATGAGCATGTAAACATATTCAGACAACACATCAATACATTATACACTGGAAATTAGGTGATTTCAGTGTCACATGATACAGAAAGTATTCTGATATGCTGATTTGGAGCTTAAGAAACAGTTCTTAAAGGGATAATTCACCCAAAAATGAAAATTACCCCATAATTTACTCACCCTCAAACCATATATGACTTTCTTCTTTCAGTCAAACACAATCAGAGTTATATTAAAAATTCCACTTCCAAGCGTTATAATGGGAGTGATTGATGAGATTTTGAAGCCCAAAAAAGTGCATTGATCATAAAACATACTCCACGCCACTCTTGGGGGCTTAAAGGGTTAGTTCACCCAAAAATGAAAATTATATTATTAATTACTAACCCTCATGTTGTTCCACTCCCGTAATCAGTGGTTCGGAGTGCCAGAGTCACTTGAACTATTGAAGTTTCAAAACACTTATGACGTAACGAAGCCTCAGTTACTGAAATCATGGGATTTTGGCGCTCTGAACCGCTGATTCAAAACAAAAGATTCGTAAAGCTTCGAAGCTTCATGAAGCAGTGTTTTGAAATCGCCCATCACTAGATATTGTGGAATAAAGTCGCTATTTTGTTATTTTTGGCGCACAAAGTATTCTCGTCGCTTTATAATATTAAAGTTGAACCACTGTAGTCACATGAGCTGTTTTAAATACGTTTTTAGTAGCTATCTGGGGCATTGAAAAAGGGACTGTTATTGCTGGCGATGCAGGTCTCACTGAGCCATCAGATTTTATCAAAATTATCTTAATTTGTGTTCCAAAGATAAACATAAAGGTCTTACGGGTGTGGAATGACATGAGGGTGAGTAATTAATGACATAATTTTCATATTTGGGTGAGCTAACCCTTTAATGAAGGCCTTCTGAAGCAAATCGATGCATTTGTGTAAGACAAATATCCTTATTTAAAACTTTATGAAGTAAAATAATGAGCTTCCGGTGCGACAGCCATATGCATTTGACTTACGTCTAAAAACTTCCGCGACGTAGTACACAATAGGGACTTTAAGCAGCAGCTGCTGATACAACGGCATTCTGGCGTTCTGTTGCGCATGCGTGAATTTAACCGCTACTTCTTGATGTTCAACTGTAACTGTCTACTACGGGAGAATAGCTGATTTGCCGTAGTCGATAATATGTGACAGATTAGATTAGAAGTAAATGTTATGTTTATGGTCATGTGGTATTTTACTTGTATCTGTATGTCATTTAATGCCAAAAGCAACTATTCTCTTGCTTTTATTTAAATGTAATTTATATTTTACTATGTCAAATGATTAAATGATCCGTTACGCTGTTCTCTTTGTTGTTGGTTAGCTATTTTTGCATTCTTAGCTATGGCAGTTGACAGTTTACTTCCGGTTGCCGTTCCACCAACAGCTGTTGCTTAAAGTCCCTAATGACATGACGTACTACACATTATAACGTAGGACATAGTGTAGTACGTCATGGTGTACGTCATGTGGAGCTTCCAGCGTGACAGCCATATGCATTTAACTTGCGTCTAAAAAGTGTTAACTTCCGCGACATAGTACACAATGACATGACGTTCTACGTGTTATAACATAGGACATAGTGTAGTATGTCATGGCGTGGCGTAGAAAGTCATGGCATTGTGTAGTACATCGCGGAAGTTAACACTTTTTAGACGCAAGCTGAATGTGTATGGCTGTCGTGCCAGAAGCTTGTTATTTTACTTCATAAAGTTTTAAATAAGGATATTTGTCTTACACAAACGCATCGATTCGCTTCAGAAGGCCTTTATTAACCCCCTCGGAGCCGTGTGGAGTATGTTTATGATCGATGGATGCACTTTTTTGGGCTTCCAAATCTCATCCTCCAATCACTCCCATTATAAAGCTTGGAAGAGCCAGGATATTTTTAATATAACTCTGACTGTGTTTGACTGAAAGAAGAAAGTCATATACACCAAAGGATGACTTGAGGGTGAGCAAATCATGGGGTACTTTTAATTTTTGGGTGAACTATCCCTTTAATGTTATGAATTTTGAAATGGAGGCTGACATGTTCAAATCACATGACAAGTCAAATACTATTCATATCTCAGAATACCCCTATAATCATACACTTTTGCTCAATTACTGCTGCCTGCTGCAGTTCTATAGTGGAAATGGTAACTAAAAATAGGTCTTGCAATATCATTGCTCTTTTACTGTACTTTTATCAAATAAATTGGTGAGCATAAGACACTTCTTCCAATCTTTTGACTTTTGTATTTAATACACACACATATTTTGCTTTGTCTGCAAGCATGTGTGTCTGTGTCATTGGATGAGAAAGCAGGACCATTTTGAGATTCCTTTCTTAAGGTCTTGTTAAGTATCTTGAGGGATTTCGTGCTCTACACAGAAGGGAAGTGATTTGGAACATGTCTGGGGTTCAGTTCTACTGCATCATTTTGCAGTGCAGGCAGATTGAACCTCGGCTGGATGTCACGCCTCAAAGCACTGGAGCCAGGTTCAGTGCCGCCTCCTCTTCCCCTGGCTTGGCTGACCAAAACGTGGGCACAGGGGCACCTTCACTCCCTGGTGTGTCCTAAGGTCTGGATGCGCTATGTTAGCATATTATCATTTGTACGGTGGCTGGCAATGTGATTTGCATTGATAGAGAGGACAGATCTGCATGTCTTGTGAAAAAAGAGGAAGATAGAATTGGTTTGAAAACCAGACCACTGTTACACCACATGCAGGTGTGTGCTGTACTGCATAATAGCAAAAAGGCCTAGTATTTTATACAGCTGTTTGGTTGGTGATAGTTTTTAGTGACCTTTTTGCATGTGTACTTCATTCTGCCAGTAGGTGGCGACAAGTGGCTGTTTTTATGAGTGAGTCATTGAATTACACTCAACCTATTCGTTCAGGAATTAAACAAGTGACTGGATACGTCTGAAATTGCATGTTCTCTGAGTAGATACTTCTTTTGAATAAGCTCTTACTTTGCGACCATTAAAAAAATATGTATGAATGTGTGTAATCTGGACGTACTATACATTCATCACGTTGTCATTGTCATGTGATCTAACAGGTCAGTTGTGTCACACTGCCGTTCACAAAGCCTCTCCTGTGGCTTCATGGGAAAGTAAAGTGTCCACTGGGTGCACACTTCTGAATCTTGCCGAAAGTAGCTGGGTATTTTTATTTATTGTTTTATGAATACTGTGAATTCAGACATACTATTCTTTTCACAAACTATTTTTCGCAAAGAATATATCAGGTATACATATTTGAAGTACACATATTTGAATGCAGCTGTCTATATTGATGAGTCATTGAATCATTCAAGCAACTGATTTGTTCAAAACAATGATTCAGGAACGAAAAACCTCTTGCCATCTGCTTGGAGATATTCTGCTAATGCTTCTTATGAACTATTTTCAATAGCGGAGCAATAATACACAAACTACCTGGCAATATTGTGTCAATATTGTGTCAATATTCTGGCAATAAGTTACTCAATATTACCTTCTTGTTTATTGAACTTCCATATAAAAGCAGTATGTTCTGAATTGCATGGCTGTGATTACCTGATTTTTTTTCTGAAATGTAACTGACTCGTTATTAACTTCTTATTACATTATTTCTGGCTGTACAGGGAGAGATCCCGTCGCAGCATGTGCTTGGTAACATGGTTAATTACTATTCTTGCAGCAGTCAAAAAATAACATTAATTCTCATTGCTCTGCTGGTGTTCCTAAACACAAAGCTGATTTGGGGTCTGTACAGGGTTGATTGTTGCTGGTGCTTATGCACAGTGCAGATGGGTTGAGCCTCCTTTACAAGCATCAAGAGAGCCTCTGCCAGCCATGGGCATCTGTTAACTTTGCAGTCTGAAAGGAATGAGAGATAGAACGAGAGATTGCCTATACATCTCCATTAGTGTTTATTTTTCATTCTGCCCCTCTGTCACTTATTGTGCCATTTTCTATCTGTCAAACTTTTTATCTCCTGTCAATGTATCATTTTGTTCCTGCATCACTTTCCTGTCTTCATCTCATTCTTACCATCTCAACCTTCATCATCCTCTCTTTATAATTTCCTTGTTTCTTCCTTTTCATTCAGTCAGTCATGTTTCTGCTTTTCATCTGAAGAGACATTTATGCTTTAAATGCTATCTCAAGTTAAACTTGTTGGCATAAATTGTTTATTTTTTACTAGTTTTGACTGCCAAGTTATCACTAAAGTTGTAACTACTATTAGTTATATTAATAAATATCCTGAGGCATCCGAGCTTTATAATGGCAATGAACAGGGGTCACTAGTATGAGCTGAAAAAAAAGTGCTTCCATCCACATCCATCCATCATAAACGTGTACTCCACACGGCTCCGGGGGGTTAATAAAGGCCTTCTGAAGTGCAGAGATGCATTTGTGTAAAAAATATCCATATTTAACAAGTTGTGAAGTAAAATATCTAGCTTCCACCAGACCGCCTTCCGTATTCAAAGTACGAAGAAAGTGTAAAACTCTTGTGAACTATCGCGACAACAGTTTTCACTTTCTTCGTAACTTGAATACAGAAGGCAGTCTGAAATTAAAATGGAAAATATAAAAACAATATTTAATTCAAAATATGATATAACTAGGCCTATAATATCTGAATGATACTAAAATAACACTGCATAGAGTCTAGTCAGAATTCCCATCATGTGACAAATGTTTTAATATGTTAAAAGCAATTCAGTTTAAATAATTGATTAAAAACATACTTCAGTTACAAACAGGTAAAGTCTACTTGCAACTAGTTTAATTTACTTAAATGGTAGGCTACAGTTTGGGTAACACTTTATTTTAGGGTTTTTTAACTAGTTGCTTATTAGCATGCATATTAATAGAATATTGGCTATTTACTAGTACTTATTAAGCACATATTAATGCCTTATTCTGCATGACCTTATTCTACATGCTTAATCCTACCCAATACCTAAACTTAACAACTACCTTACTTACTATTAATAAGCAGTAAATTAGGAGTTTGAGGGAAAAGTAGTAGTTAATAGTTTATATGTGTTCCCTATACTGAAGTGTTACCACAGTTGGTAAGTAACATAAAGTTTTCAAAGACATAATTTTGGGCAAAATGTTTTGGGATTGCAGTGTACTTACTTTCAAAGAGAAAGACTACTTGAGCCAAATAAGTATGGTTAAGTATGATCACATACAGTATATTTAGTTTTATTTACTTATGTTTAGCTATATTTTAGCTTTGTCTGAGTGTAGACTGTGTGGCTGTGTTTTGATTAGGCTCATTAATCTTGCATTAACTGTGTTTCTCTGCCATGTAATCACTATCTTGTAAATGCCCAGGCTTCCACGGAAGTGTGAACATCCTGTCCAAAACCCCAACTCCTAAAATACATGGTTCATAGATCTTGCAATAAAAAAAGATTATTATATGAAATAGCACCATTTTAAGCTTGAATAAGCTTGCATTTGCAGGAATGGCGTATTGTTCAATTACCTTAAATATAATCAAAGGTACGATCGAACTGAACCACATGAGTTAGTTTTGTATTCATAAAAATGATGGCGCAATCACTATAAAGGTCAGTCTATGGGAGTGATATTGTTGTGTATTAATTGGTGTTGCTGGGATTGTCAATACCAGTTTCTGGAATTACATGTAGTATTTTAGCAAATATAATACCTGACCATTTAAGCTATAGTCTATATGAAGTCAATGAAGTCATTTGAAGTTTATTAATATTACTAGACATTTAATAGCCACAATTAATAATATAAAATTAAATGAATAATATAAAAATAAAATATAAATAATATTTAATAGACAGAATTAAAAGCGCAAACAAACACTTAACCTAATTAATATGTAAAAGGCTGTGATGCATAAGTATGTTTATTTATTTATTTATTTATTTATTTATTTATTTTTGACAAGCATTACATCTGTGTTTCATGAGCACAGACGATGAAAACACTGTCAGTTCCTCCTTTAATTTATGGCTTTACAGGCTTTAACCACTAGGAGGCACTTCACACATACTTGTCAGACGATTTTTCAAAGCTTTGTTGGCAACAGACTAGACTTCACCAACCCAGATACGGTGATTCTGCACAGATGATCCTTACCAAGAAATATAAATATTATAATATTTAATAATTTATCCCACACTGCACTTTCATGCTTGGTCCTGCCCATACTCTCAAAATATATTTACTAATAATTTGTTAAACAGTTTTAAAGTGACCATCAAAAGAATATATTTGTATGAAGTCTGTTGTAGCCATCAAAAGTACAATGAGGACACTTTGGACATTACAAAATTCTCTACTGACAGAGACTGTTGCATTTACAGACACTATCTGCTGCACTGTGTTAGAGTCAGAAACTAGCCTAACAACATATTTTTACATCTGCAGCCTAAAATGAAACAAGAATGAAATGAAAGCTCCTAGAGTGCAATCAGTGCATCATGGCGCGTCTTTTCAGTAACTTGTAGTTATACTCTGGGCTTTTTACAACACAGATCAAGGTGCAAAACAACTAAGCCGGTGCTGCCATGTGGTTTTGTTTGTGTGAGGCCATCAGACACTTCCTTTAGTTAATGTGTCACACTCATAGACTGTATTGTCACACTGCAGCACAGATGAAATGAGACAGATGGCGCGAGAAAGTTAAAGGTGTGCGCCGTTGGGTGAGAAGGTGGGGGGGAGGGGGCCTCACTGTAATCTGAGAAAGTGAACGAGTGAACTTTGGATCTCTCAGGCGTTGCTGTGAGTCTGCTGTGGCATTGTCACCGGAGTTGCCACACAGGTCTGGTTGGTAACCGTGGTGATGGTGAATAATTGAGAGGGTATGACCATAAACACACAATGTTTCAGGAAGAGAGAGAACTAGATAGAGAGAAAATACCTTTCCAGTGAAATGTAACTAAAGTGCTTAACATATTAAATTGTTGTTGTTAACAGGCTACACCAATACAGACACATTTGCACACACTTTCAGTCATGGAGGGTGACGTAGATGAAGATGATGGGACTTTTACTAACATCTCACTAGCTGATGATTCAGGTAAGACTCCATGTCTTGTCTAAAAGCTGATCTGAAACCTTTTTTTTTTTTCTTTGAGGAACCAAATCAGTGATGTAACTTGAAAATGTGCATGAAAAAAAGCACGCAGGTGCACATTAAAATGAAAGTTGTAATCTGAATAATGTATCCACTTTATATTAAGTGTCTTTACTATAGCCTACTATTTAACTACATATAAATTAATCGTTTGATACAATGCACTTATTGTGTAAATACATGTTTTACATTGTACTTACATTGTACTTACAATTTTGACCATTGTACTGGTCAAAAGTATGGAATCATTCATATTTTATATGTTTTTAAAAGAAATCTCATATGCTCACCAAGGCTGAATTTATTTGATAAAAAAAATACAGTAGAAAAAGTAATATTGTGAAATATTATTACAATAAAACTGTTTTCTCTTTTAATATATTTTAAAATGTGATTTATTCCAGTCTTACTCCAGACTTCAGTGTCACATGATCCTAATATATAAATACTTTTAATATGCTGATTTGGTGCTCAGGAAACATTTCTTATTATGAATGTTGTAAACAGTTTTTGCTGCTTAATATTTTTGTGGAAATTGTAACACACTTGTAACTGTTTTATTGTCATTGTGCTTGGTTTTCCCTGTCTACCTGCACATCTGTTTTCCTAGTTAGTCTCCTTGGTTGTTAATTAGCTCTGCACTGGTTCTGTATTACCTTGATTAATCTGTCTGTGTATTTTAACCCTTAGTTCTGTCTGTTCATTTTATGTCGTTTACATTTAATGTGGTTGTGTATTACATCTCCTGAGATTTCCTGTTGCAGTTCCAACTGCTCTGCCTGGAGCAAGAGCAATGAAGCCTTGAGGACCACACCAAGGAATTTTTAGACCTGGCGTGCCTTACGAACTTTCCAGACAGCTCTCTGTGCGTGTTTTTCAGGACTAACGGTTCGGCTTTCACCATCTGCCCCACTAAGGAGGACATCAGCAGCCCCAGCCAGCCGCCTCCCAAACTCTGCACGGAGTGTACACCAGAGCCCACCACAGACACGGAGCCCAAGCCTGCTGTGATATCAGCGCCAGTAGGAACTAAGACTGTGCCAATTATCATCCCAGAACCCGAGCCCAAGGGAATGTCTGACCAGGTGCACGAGCCAGTTACATCATCTGTCACTGTGGGTGTTCTTGTGGAGTTTGAAGGCATGGAGTGGAGTCACGCCCATGCTCCCGTCGCTGAGGGTGAGCTGCAGCTGTCCTCTACATTATATGAGGAATTGGAAGATGATATTTCCCTGTGTCTCTTGTTTCCGCTGTTCCCGTCCAGCTCCAAATATCCTGTGTCTCCGCTGGCCCCACCCAGTTCCAAGTCTCCTGTGTCTCCGCTGGTTCTGTCCAGCTCCAAGTCTCCTGCATCTCCAGTGATCCCGCTCAGCCTCCCTCTCTCAACTCCTCTGCCTATAACAGCCAGTTCCTCAGCCCTGCCTCTGCTGTCTCCCTTCAGTGCCTCGGCTCCTCCTCTGACTCCACTCTGCTGTGTGGATATGCCTTGGGTCTTCCGGTTTCCAGCTCTGCCTTGTCAAGAGGATCCCCTGGCTCCGCCTCCAGCCGCCAAGCCTTGCTCGTCGACCTGTCGGCTTCACCTTGGCTCCCCCTTTCCTCGGCTCCTCCTGGGACCATCGCCCTTAAGGCTCCACCGGGCTCCCTTGTCCCTCCGGATCCGCCTTGGTCAGATGTCACTCTGCCTGGGCCACGGGCTTCCAGGCCTTCAGCTGCGTTTTGTCCCTCCACCCCTTCAACTCTGTCAGGCTCCAACTTGGTCCTTAGTCCTACTGGCTCCACCTCAGTCCTCTGACACCCTGGCTCCACTTCAGATGCTCGTCATTGCGGCTCACTAAATCGGTGCCACTTGGCCTCATCTCCATCGGCTCCGTCTCCATATATTGTCCTACTGGTTAAACCTGCCAAATCTCCACCATGGCTCCTTCCCCCTTCAACTCTGCCATGGGCCTTTGTCCTGGCTGTGGTCTGCGTCCCCATATGGCTCCTCCTGCTCCTGGCCCCTCCCTGACTCCTCCCACCATCATCGCCACCCTGTTTTAACAGTTATGTTTAGTTCTGTTTAGTTTCAGTGTGTTTTAGGTTGGTTCTCCCTGTGCTCATTCGCCTGTGTTCTTTATCCTTGTTTGTTTTCTAGGTTGTTAATTCTACACCTGTTCTGTTTTCCGTTGATTATTCTCCCTGAGTATCTAAACCCTTAAGTTTGCCTGTGTTCTTTGTCTTGCGATAATATTAAGTTGTAAGTGTGTAGTGCTTCTGTGTTCCTAGTGTTTATTAAAAGTTAGTTTGTTTGTAACACTTCTTTCTCTGTGGAATTCACTACCGCTAACTCCTGACAACACTACCATTCAAGTGTGGGGTAAGAATTTTTTTTATAGTTTTATTCAGCAAGGATAATCAAAAGTGATGATCAAAACAGTACAGGATAGTAAAGGATTTCTTTTTTAAAAATGCAGTTATTTTGAACTTTCTATTCATCAAAGAATACTGAAAAAAAATGTATCAAGGTTTCCACAAAAACATAATGCAGCTAAAACTGTTTTCAACATTGATAATAAGAAGAACCATTATTGATAATTGAGCACCAGTAATAACTGATATTAACTGAGCACCAAATCAGCATATCAGAATGATTTCTGATTGATCATTTGACACTGAAGACTGGAGTAAGAGCTTCTGCAAATTCAGCTTTACCATCACAGGAATAAATGTTAAAATATATTAAAATAGAAATAAGTTATTTTAAATTGTAATAATTTGTTCACAATTTTACTTTTTTTTACTGAATTTTGGATCAAATAATTGTCTTTCATTGTCTGTTTTGCCTAGTCATTCATTTGTTGCCAAAGTCCCTGATTAGTGTCACCTATTCCCTGTTCCGTTGATTACCTTGTATTTAAGTATTTAGTTCTCCTCTGTTCTTCATCTTGTGTTAAGGTTACGTTTGGTTTGTATAGTTGGATTGTTCTCTGTGGTCATTCATTTAACTTATTGTTCATTCTGCATTGTCTGTGGAATAAGTCAACCCATGGCAAAAACAAATCTGTATGTAATTACCTGTAGTTACATCTATAATTACACTATTTATCCTACGCCTTAACCCACCCCTTAACCTACCCATACCACCAAACCTGTCACTAACCTTACCTGTATTCCATCCCAATAGCAGCAAAAGTGTTTTGCAATACAACATGAATGCAATAATTATAGTGTACCTTACAATTTCTCTGATGTAAGTATACAGGACTACATAGTGGTTAAAGACACCTAATATAAAGTGGGACCTGAATGATTTAACTTGTGGTTTCTAAATGATGCTTTATGAAGTATATTCTTGCAGCAGAACAAGAACTCAGTGTCTAAATTCTTTAGTGCTCTGCAGCATGTAGTTTTCCAAATACAGGAATAAATGGCGAGACATTGAATCAACACATGTCAGAAACCTCACTTGCCATAAGGGTCAGCAAGTGTGTACAGTATGTGTATAGAGACTGTGTAGAGACAGGCTAACACATACAGTGAGCATGTGTGAATGAAGCTTCGGTCAGAGCAGTAAGTAGAACAAAGGCTGCATATTTCAGATGACTCATGTCTACTCTCAGTGCTATTTTTTAAAGGGATGGAAAGGGAAGAAAATTCTGTCATTTACTCACACTCATGTTGTTTCAAACCTGTATGACTTTATTTTTTCCTGTACACAAAAGGAGATGTTGAGAAGGGGAAACTAAAGCTAGTTGTCACATTTGTTACTAGTTTAAAAGCTTTTGAACATGAACATTTCCACTTCCATTTCTCAGAAAAACACAGATATAGTTAATGTAAAACTTGTGCTTTTGTGCCCCAATAGCAGGACATGTTGTCAAACTGTAATGGGGGTAAGTTGTCACAATGGAATCTGGCATTAAACAGCCTATTATAGAGAGCAAAATGTAATAAAAATATTAAAACAATTATGAAACAAAATAACGTAAAACCTATCAAACCATTGTTTTAGCACACAACTATTATAAATGATACATTTATAGCATTGATGTATTTGAAAATAGTTCTAATGACACCAAATCTGTTTACTATGTTGCATAATACACAGTTTTAAATACTGTTCTTTAAAAAATAGAGGGCAGTATGCAGTAAGTAAGCTAGCATGCTAGCGTTGCTTTGTGCAACAGCCTCATATTTACAGAGAGCTTTGTCTCCCTCTGTCGGTATTTCTCTGTAGTGAGTGAATGTGAAAGAGGAAAAAGAGAGAGAAGTGATGAGGTAACGGACGGTCTGTACCATTACCTTGACATCTGCTTTGGAGGCCTGATTATTTTTGAACATCTTTATTAACGTTGAGAGGTTTACTCTTATATCAGGTAGGACTGTGTGACTGGGTTTACTTCAGGGCTTCACTACCACATGCGATCATGCTTATTTCGTCTTAGTGTGTATTAATTTCCTAAAGGCCCTTTTACCAAGTTTATTTGTTGCTAATTATTTAAACTGAATTTCGTTATCGGGTCATTTAAAGCCGTTTTTCCTCACGAGTCTTAACACAAAGGGTGTAGCGGCCTGTAATGCATGAGAACGAGTGGAGACTGAGTTTTGGACGTGGCACGAGTTAAAACTTTATAAAACCAGAGCAATAATGTTATGTCTCGAGTACTTATAGCTATATAATTACACTTTAAGCATGTCATTTAAATCACAGCGATCTTAGCTCTCTGTGAACTATATTTATTCATGTGAGGCGATGATTGTTTTGTTAGCCAATAGCTAACTTAGCCAACTGTTTATAATGATGGACTTTGAAAACCTCTCAGTTTGCATTGTATTCGCGTGATACTTCAAAGAATACCATACGATGTCCAAAACATAAGAAAATGTTTGTATTATAAGTATATTTTGTCAAATTGACTGATAATATCTCTTATAGCTGACGGTGAGCCGACAGTCCTGCGCTTCAGAGCAGAGGACCAGTACAGCACCATGAACTGTGAGATTGATGGTAAATAACTCTTACAATTTATTATAATAATTTATAATGTGTTTTCCATTATAGTTTAAATTGCTTTGGAGTAGTTTCACATGTTTATGTGTATATTTTCTGGAGATATGGAGAATCAGGTTGAGCAAGAGGAGAAGACGAGACTCATAAATCAAGTGTTGGAGCTTCAACACACACTTGAAGGTATAAAAGCATATTTTTCCTGCATCTTGTATAAGTAGTTTCTTGTTGCCGTTTTGTTACTGAATATAGACCTTTCATGTTGCTGTTTTCCCTCTAACCAGACTCCACTGATCCACTCAGGCACTCTTAATGGCTGCCAGAAAAAGCTAAGTGATGCACTCTAATGCTTTCTGTTTGTTTTCATTAGATCTCTCTGCGCGTGTGGACGCAGTAAAAGAGGAGAACCTTAAGCTCAAATCGGAGAACCAGGTTCTCGGGCAGTACATAGAGAACCTCATGTCCGCCTCCAGCGTGTTTCAGACCACCGACACCAAAAGCAAACGAAAATAAGTGACCGTGTGTGTCAAGTCAGATTGATCCATCTCTTCTCTTCCCAACATTCAAACTACTAGCCCGTACATAAGCCGATGTTTGTTTTGTATTTATTTTGTTGTAAAATATACTGATGCATCTCTCAGCATGGATTGGGTAATACTTGAACGGACTGAGCTGCTGCCTCTCCCTATCAGCTAGCTGTGTTACAAGATATAAAAGGATGCATGATGCATTTTGTGATCAGATAAGTACAGAGCTGGTGTAATACCACCTCTTCTGTATAATTCACTTAGCAGGTACATAACCAATCTTAGACCCTCTCATTGACTTGACCATTTTTAAGTACTAGAAAGCCAAAGTCTGGTTGAGTTTTTTTTTAAAGATTTTTTTGGCTTTTCACTAACATTTACATTCAATATGTATTATGTAAATGGAAGTTCAAAGCAAGCAGACTGCACCCAGATGTGTTCCCTTGAAAGTGCATGACATCCCATAACTAAATTGCATGAAGGCTAAGGAACTAGTCCTCCCTCTCTTAGTATGCCTTTTTCTTGTTTGAACCAAGGTCCACATTCCCAGTTATCTCAATGACAGTTGCTCAGCTGGCACAGAAAATATGCAATTTGAATTCTACCATATATAAAAATTGGCCGCTGACCCATACTTAAGAACTTATACAAGTATAACTAAAAGGACTTCCTCTAATTAGGTACATTTTAAGAGGCCTTGAGTCACTGAATTACATTTACTCACTTTCATGCTTGGATTTATCTTAAAAGATCAGACTAGTGCTCGACAAACTTGCCATCTTTTGAGTAGGATCAATAGACCACAGTGTGAACTGCAGCATTGAGTCCGCTCTTCATGGTCACGTCCTTTGGATCGACGTAAAATGGATGAAATAAATGGATCTTAGCTTTTACTGCTTTCAAAGACTGAAGTGAGGTTGCTGAGTGATATTGATCTGATTGCTCCAAAGCATCTGCTTTAGCGACATTTATGAGTCTGGATGCTCTGCTCTTTGCTCAGAGTTTGCTGATGTGAAACTTCACTTAGTATGAATTATTGACATGACACTGAAGGATCTGCCACAACACTACATACTCACACTCAGTTCAATATTTCTTTTGTGAAATTGTTCATTTATGTAATTTATACCTGCCTGTTCTGAAAGTGTACATTTTATTTTGTAAATATTTTGCCTTTAATAAAATAATTTGCTTTTGCACAAACGACTAAACTGTTCCTAGCTGAAGTCATGGCAATGGTGCACAATGTTTATAGTAAATATTTATTTCCAAGAGCAATGAACAGTTTGCAAACATGTAAACAAAAGGCTGTCCTTGTAAGGCTGAACACACGACCTAAAAAAGCAGAAAAACAAAACTGTTCATCACTTGAAAAACAACCTGTCTGTTTCCAAAGCTCTATGGTTTCATAGATGGCGGTCAGTCTGATGTCAGTGGGAGTGTTTTCAGTGTGCTTACGACTGGCTCTGCGGTTAGAGAGTGTCAGTGTTGACAACTGTGCGTAATGACTTTTTTTGATGCCAAAAAAGCAATACTGATCTGAGTTCCTAGCACTCCGCTGACCTAGATGTTTGGTGGAGACGGCCTCTGGTCTCACGGAGCTCTTCTCCACAGCCTGCTAACTGTGGTAATGACACAGTAGAATGCGAGAATAAAAAGTTCTATGCCTAAATTCAGTTGCATCATTTTTCAAACAAGATACAAACAATAAATACGATCAAAGCAATTTGATCATGTTAAAAAGCTCATAACTTAAAAACTCACAAAGAACTCACCCCTTTTTTAATAACTTAACTTGAACTGAAACATTGAGGTGATCATAAACTAGTTAATCTTTCTAAAATATCCATTGTACATTTCCCTTCACAGTATTCAGACTTTCATCACTAGTAGGGAAACACTGGCCCAGTAAAACTTCTTGAATTCTAATCTAAAAAGAAAAAACGTGGAGATAAAACTCAGCAGGTCTGACTTTTGTATCTAAATCCAAATCCCAACAGTAACCGATAAGAACTAAGCGGAAGACTGAAAGAGGGGAGGCGAGGTTCAGTCGGATGAAGTATGACCTCTTCGGGAGAACGGCTAGGTTTGCCGTTTTTTTTTTTTTTTTTTTGCATGCTAAAGGGCATAAGCCGAAAGCATGCAGCAAAAAGAGGCAAAGGGGAAAATGGGGAAAATGTGGTTCTTCAGTCCTTCCGTACTCTTCTCTTTCTCACAGCTTTAGGTTCTTCTCCTGTGCTCTGAATTTCCTCATCGGCGTCCTTCATCTGTAAAGACCCAAAATTTGTCAGTCTAACAACAATCAGTAGATCTAGATTGTCAGTACAAATCGACTTAAAAAAAAAAAAAAAAGTATCAAGTTAGGACAATGCTTCTGCAAAATAGAATCAAACAATGTGACCATAATGTTTCCAGCAGGTTCTTTCTAACTGTGTTATCGATTTCAGATTTGCACACTTCTAAAAGGCACGTTAAAAACACAAACTATAATTGATAATTTTTATGACATCAATCGAACATTTTCTTGTAGGTTTTCGCACTATGATTTTCGCAATGTGGAAAATGCTGACCAATCGCTGAATATACTTATAAAAATAGAATTTTCCAGTATAATGTGGAATGTCACTGAATTTCGCAAATTTCTGCATGTCTCTGTGTTAATAAGTGGCACAGTTTCGTCTAGTACACATAAGCCCCTTTCACACATACAGTCATTAGGTTTGGGAATCAAAAATGTATTCCAATTCTGGAATCGGATACTTGTAATAAAATAAAAAAATTTCATTCTGCTTCGGCACTCGCGAAGCATGCTGTTTTCTTTGCGCACACATCCAAAGCTCGTGCACAGAGAGCCGCTTCTCATATAGTGCGCGATACAGAATTGAGTTCTAGTATGCGTCTTGTGTTTGAACGCACAAATACACACAAAATTATGTCAAAATATCCTTGCAAACAGTTGGTTATGTTTTAAGTGAACGTAAACAGTTGAGAAAGAAAACGCATGTTAATCAAAGAACAAAAGAAAAAGAAAAATCACTCACTGATATTGACTGAATAACTTTTGTAACTTTAATAATAAATAATCTATATTTTATTAATAAAAAGAAAACTATGCATTGTTATTTTACATTTGATTACAATTTCTGTACCTGAACTTTAGTTGTATTTATTTGTGCTATTGCTAATTTGTTTATTTGTTATTATTTTATTACTGTTTACATGTCTTTAATCATGTTTGAAATTTATATTACTTAGTCCAGTTGTTTTTGCTGTCGTATTTTTGTTAAAACCATAGGAAAATGTTAGTGTTCTTTAGGCTGCTTTTTTTTTTGTAGGCTGCAGATTTTTGTTCATGAAAATCAGCTGCAACAAAACATTTTGCCAAAAGAGACTTTGAATATCATCTGGTTGGTGAGGTCCTCTGCTTTAAGCAGATAAACATCAAATTTTCATTTTTCGGTGAACTATCCCTTTAAGCATCTCATGTTTTTAAGAGTGTGATTCATCCCCTTATGCCTGTCACTCAGAATTAAAAAAAAATTTAGTGGACAATGAAACTATAGCGCTTCTCCGTACCCAGGACAGGTAGATGAAGAAAATGGCTCAGCATGTAAAGGTCATTTCAGATGATTGACATCAGAGTTTTCAGGTATTTTAGTACTGATGTGTGAACGGTATCTTACCAGTAAAAAGATGGAAAGCTGTTGCTTGTGTGAGCAGCACATTGGGACCCTACTCTTTTTGTCTAAATGGGCAGAATAATCGACTTCATGTTGATCAAAAGTCTGGCTACAGAAGACTAAACGACAACGCAAAATTGCTTACTTCATCCTCTGAGGCTGTATCATTTGGCTTACTGGCCTCTTCCTCATCTTCCTCATCTTCTGTATCTCCTCCTTCTCCATCCTCTGTATCCTTCTCCATCCCGTCCCCATTCTCATCCACTGGTAAGGGAATAACAAAAGAAGAAAATTACGGATAACAGCTACACAAAAGTACTTAAATGGGAAACAAGGATAAAATGTACAAACCATTAGCTTCAGTAGCTTCCTCTGCTTTAGCTTCATCTTCATCTTTCCCTTTCTCCTCCTCCTCTTCTTCTACCTCATCTGGTTCTGCTTTGGGCTGATCAATTTTCTTGTATACATAGTCATCATCTGACTTCTGCAATACACATATAAACGTGTAAATTGAGAATATTCAAGAAGCAATTCACCACGAAAGGCACTGAAGAAGCAGGAGGAAGATGTGCACCATCCTGTCTGTCATCACAAATATCGGTTCATATCTGGTGACCAACCTGTAGAATGCTTCAGGGCAGGTCACTGATAGTCTGTTGCTATGCTACCAATGATAAACACTCATTAAGAGGATTTTGTGCTTGCAAGCTAATCCTAAACACCATAATCTTTAGCAACATATCAATTGAGTTAGCATCGTAAACCAGATTGATCAACTGTATTGTTTATGTTTCAAGTGGACTGTTTTGTTTATGTGGATGTCATCAGGTAACAAACACACAACAAATACCAGATTTGAGCCAAGTTTCTCAGAATGACCTATACGTGAGCTTGAGTATGACAGTACCTCTTTTTTAAAGCCTTATATATATTGAATAATTTCTATTCTGGATGCTGATTGGCCATTATAGAATTTTAGCCATGTGAAAATAACACAAAATAGTAAAAGCTGTGACACAAAATGTCTTTCAAACCTTACTGCTTAAAAACTGGAGTGAATTTCCAGAAGGAAATACTGGTTCTTGACAGGCAGCAAACAAAATAGAAAACAAACAAAACAAAAACAAATAAAACAACATAGAACAAACAACAACAAAAAAACTAAATAAAAAAGCAAAACAAAACAAAAACACACAAAAAACAAATCCAAAACAACAACAACGAAAAACAAACTAAACAAAACAGAACCGTGTTTTAAGTAAGTTTTAGGAAAGCTTATGTTTTCTCAGTGCTAGCTTGTTATGCACATTCCAGTACATTTTGGTACTGTGTTTTACAGCAGTTCTTACTGTCTCCTTAGAATGAATCACTTGTGTAGACCTCATTTGTAAGTCGCTTTGAATAAAACTGTCTGCTAAATGAATACATGTAAAATGTAAATTTGTACGGCTGACTGTGCATGATTGTTTATTTCATTCTGCTTCTCGTTATCCGCTTTGCTTATGGTAGTACGGGACACAATCTTGCAGGTTATGTAATGAATCATTATGCTGTACCCCCACACACATCTATATGATTCACAGCAAAATACTGACAGCCTAAATATATCTGTGCCTGCTATATCAAGTGTTTCCTTTTGCATTCAATGGGATCTCCTCTGTGGGGTCAGGCCTTACCTTTGGCCAACAGAAGAGCACAGCCAGTCCAATAGGCAAACCAACAGTAAGGATGTAAACCACCCACAGCCAGGGCCTCTCTTCTGCAGCCAGTGCCAACTGACTCAACACTCCAGGCTAAGACAGGAAAAGACAGTGAGTATGTCAACAAAACTGAAGCCCAATGAGCAATAATTCCCAGAAAAAAAAAAAGTTGATGTGAGAGGCAGAGGCATACCTCATTGGCACTAGCCACAAGTTTTTTGAGTCCCCAGCTGTCTGCAGCCCAGCGGTCCGCCACTTCCTTCTCTGCGGTAACAATGAAATTGTCAAAGTAAATGTCAGAGGTCATAGACCACAGCTCCAGACCTACAGCTCTGAATGCTTCCATCCTAAATGGGTGAAGATCCTCAAAGTAGTCAGGGTTTGCAATCTTCCTTGGACTCCACACACCCTGTTAAAAAAATACACAAAGACGTTGAATAAAAATGAACATTTTTTGTACTATACTTAAGGATCAGTGGTCATAGAACGCAACAGTGCACACCCAATTTTTTTAGTGCTACTGGTTCCAGAAGTATTTTTCCAAATAGGGATTTAAAATCTTTGTTAAAGCATTATAAGCCATGAACCAAGCCAATCAACTATGAAGTGAATCACTACATTACAAACTTTTAATTAAAGCAAAAAAGTATTTCAAAATTGGACAAAAAAAAAGACAAAAGCTACAAGACTTTAGTGAGGTTCTAAGTCAGAACGCCGGCTCAACACGCATACGTTGTGCTGCTCACGTGAACAGCGTCGGCCAATAATGAGCCGTTGTTCTGACGTAAACCTGGAAGCGCTGCACTTTGAACAACATAAACAGCGTAGGAGACTGACATGGAAGAGAAGAAATTGTTGAATAAAGTCGTTATTTTTGCACACAAAAAGAATTTTCGTCACTTCATAACATTAAGGTTGAACCACTGTAGTCACAGACTATTTTAACGATGTGTTTACCACCTTTCTGGACCTTGAAAGTAGTAGTTGTGTTGCAGTCTATCGGACTGGGTTACGGGTTTGGAGCAACAGGAGGTTGAGTAATTAATGACAGAATTTTCATTTTTGGGTGAACTAACCCTTTAACAACCTTGGAGCTCACAACAGGGCTGTGTTGAAAGGTTGGTAAGCTATCATTAAAAATAAATTTCCCAATGGTGAAAACGAATGGAGTTTTTATTTACAGTATCCGACTGTTGCACTGTTGTCTGTAATTCATTCATTTAAAAAAACAAAAAACAAATAAAACTACAGTAATATGCAATAGTTTTAACCTAATTTTCAAAGACAGGCTGTGTCACATTGGCTTATACTGAATAAAATCTGGGTGTTTCAGCAACATTTCCAGACTCTAGATGTCAGTACCTGGTAGTTAGGGTTGTCTATGAGAGGAGCTTTCCATTTGCCCTTATACTGAGGATTATTGACCATGGGTGGCTTCCATTCACCACAGCCAGGAGCGGCTGTACATGCTGGATTTGGCACCTGAGGAGCCTCCCATTCTCCATCCATTTCCTCATCCCTGAGAGAGAGAGAGAAAGAGAGAGGGGTATGAAGAGAATACTGCTGATAAGGTGATATAAAAGGAAGAAATACAGCTAAAATGACAGCACTGCGCATTACATAGTGTAATAAATACTACAGATGATCGTCTGCCAAAAGGGAGCATTTTTTTTGTCATGTATAATAAAATGCTTTAAATAATTGCCTAATAATAATGTACTTGGGTGCTATACAATGCCAATATTGTGTACGACGGCAAGATAGTCTAAGACCGCTTGTCAATGACAATATGTGACATAATGATTGAGATGGCCAATCAAATCAAAGAAGGCAGGACTTTATTGTTCACAGAGGTCAAGTATGAATTCCAGCGCAAAGCTTTAATTTTAACGGTAAAAGAGTCTGAGATAAAGTGCACATTTAGTGTAGCTAAATGTCATATTTGACAACTGTTACAATAGAAATGTTAAACGACCAACAGTAATATCCATTGAGGCAAACTACTCAACATTTGTCAAATTTTTTCTATTTTGAATTGATTAATGTAATGTAATTTCTAACTGAATGTGACGAGACAAGATACATTAACAGCCGTTTTCAGCATATTAGGCACAACATTAAGAATGAACGTGTGCATATCGAAAATTCACTTGTCTAAAAAATATTCATAAAACTTAAATTGGTAGAGTTACCCACCTCAGACTTACGAACATGGAAAAACATGTGGCTTTGACTAAAGTGTGTTTATAGTTTCAGCCTAATACATTTATTATTAACCTTTATTTAACCAGGTAAGTCAATTGAGAACCAGTTCTCATTTACAATGACGACCTGACCAAGAGGCAGCATAAAAAGCAGGTACAATACAACAGAAAACATAATAGAGTAACAAATAACACAATTATAAACAGTGACACATAAAAACAAACAACTAAAAACAAGTACAATGATCTTGAATTATTGACTGAACTGAGTTTTTAAAGGAAGAAAGCGATATAAATGAACTAAGCTTAAAGGCTTCTGCAAGAGCAACGACCAAAGGAGGTACGGACTTTAGGTATGCAGAGATTAATGAAACTGCTAGAGCGCAGATTACGACTTGTATTATGAACATTAAGAAGTGACTGTAAATATGATGGAGTTTTCCCAATAAGAGTTTTATAAATGAACAGAAACCAATTAATTTGTCTACGAGAATGAAGAGAAAGCCAGTTCAATAAAGAATACAAATGACAATGGTGAGTGTTAAATGAAGCTCCAGTCACAAAGCGGATTGCAGCGTAGTAAATAACATCCAGTTTATGAAGGAGAGTTTTTGAAGCAGACCTGTAAACTACATCACCATAATCCAAAATTGGAAGCACTGTCATTTTAACCAAAAGCTGTTTTGAAGAGTGTGTAAAAGAAGATTTATTACGATAAAGAAAACCAATACGAGATTTAACCTTTCTGAGCAATACATTTATGTTAGTTTCAAATGACAACTTACTATCAAGCCAGATACCAAGATATTTGCAGCATTCAACATAATCGATCTCAGAGCCATCCAATGAGAAAATTTAGGCAGATATTCAACATGTGGTAGATTTCTGTTAAAAACCATGCATTTTGTTTTTATTAATATTTAAAGCTAATTGAAGACTAGAGAAAGCATGTTGGACGTGAGTAAAGAAGCCTTTGCCAGATCAACGAATACATTTTTTGCAAAGGCATAAATTTACAGTAAATTATAATTCTTTAACTATTTTTCTTCATTTATTTCTTTATTCATTTATTTTTCTCCTTTTGACAAGAAAGTAATAAATTTCAGCACAATTTTTCTGTTTTAATGGTAAAAGAGTGTGAGGTAAAATGTAAGTACTGTATATAGCTAAACAGTTATAAACAACCAGCAGTAATATGCAGGGATGCAAACTACTTAACATTTGTCAAATTTCTGCATTTTGAATTAAAAATATGATACGTAATGTAATTCCCAACTGAATGTGACGAGACAAGAAACATTAACAACGCCGATTTCAGCATATTACGCATGTGTGCACACTGTAAATGTTCATATTGTTCATTTTGTGAAAATTCACTTGTCTAATAAAAATTGGGAGAGCTACCATCATCAGACCTACATTAGAATATGGTAAAACATGTGGCGTTGACTCAAATGTTTATAGGTTGTGGTTAGGACAGTCATTTAACCTATTAAAGTGCCCCTATTATGCCATTTTAAAGGTTCATAAATTTTGTTTTGAAGGTCTAGTACCAAAAGATTGACATGCATCAATGGTCAAAAAACACTTTAATTTACTTATAATATACATAGCACTTCACCTCATTTCTCAGAGTCTGAAAATGGTTTGTTTGAAGATTCAGTCTCTCTAAACCCATCCTTTCTGAGAGCCAGCTCTTCTCAGATTGGTCAGATGGCCCAGTCTGTTGTGATTGGCCAATCGCTTACAGCACGTCGGAAACGAAACATCCATTACCATTATCTGAATTTTAGCTCCAGAGGCTTCCTTAGGGCTTGTATACAAAGTGATACGAACAATAACAATGGCGTCAGTTTTTTCCGCATCAATTCCAGCACGAGTCCTCATCCTTTTGAAGTGTATGCAAAGTGGATTCGCAGCGTTGAAAACAGTGTCTTCGTGACATGAGCAGCACGAAACTCTTCCAGGCCTCAGCTACAACTACAGTGTTTGAGGGCGGTTCAAAGTAGACGATGTTCACGAGCAGCCAATAAAGTCTGTAGGCTGACATTATGCAAATTTGTTACATTGTTACGTAGGTATATAACAGGGAGTGAGACTGGAACTGCTGACGACTTGTTTCGGCAGTTCGAATCGATTCCTTCTTTTAGGAGACGATCACTTTATTTGTCGTGCACTTTGATCTTTAAAACTTTGCAGACCTTTTACATTCACAAACAGCTATATTACACACTGTATGAAAGGTAATATTCGAAAAAGCATAATAGTGGCACATTAAAATAAAAATATTTTTGCAAATAGTTCAAATACATTACAATAAATTCTAATTCTTTAAATATTTTTCTTTATTCCTTCAGGTTTCTCTTTTTGACAAGAAACCCCAAGTGTCTACAAACTTTGTATTTGTCCATGTAGTTATTCATGTCTGGTCTGTGCTCAAAACGTTAAAGGGATATTTTACATAAAAATTTAAATTCTGTTATCATTCACTCACCCTTATGCCATTCCAAACATAAATACTATTTCTCATGAAAATGTGACACACAAGACTGACATGGTTTTAAAGCTTTGGTTACCCAATTTTTGACCTACAACTGTCTTAAAATTCTAGATTAATTTCTATATGTTATAGTTAGGCAATATTACATAAGTAAGCATGCTGTTTTTCCTCAAATATCAGCACAACTGCATATGTGATACTAATTTTATACAACAGTTAAATAAACAAGAAGTTAATATTGTGAGCCAAATTTTAGACACAATATTGCCAATATTGTCTGTTTTTGCTCCATTGTGCTGACACAAAAATACTTCCAACCAAAGCCGCAACAGAACCGTTGTGCCTCTCAGAGTAACACATAATGGTGTTTCGTTCCTGAATGAATCCATGTCAATGATTCAATCAAGCATTCATAAAAAGAGTCACTTGATTTGTTCCTGAATGAATCAGCCGATTGAATGAATCGGGTGAATGAATGACTCAATTACTCCCTCAAAAAGACAGAAATAACATTTTATAATTTTAAAAACATTTTTAAAACAATATTATAGCATTATTTATGCAATTGTAATTGCAGTGTAAATACATCTAAATGCTGCTTTAGATGCAGAATTCTGTCACTTTTGCAGTGCAAAAATGGATTTTGTTTATACAAATTTCAGTTGTTTGGTAACAGCCAAAGTTTCTTATTGTTGTTAAGTTAATGTAAGAATTTGACATAAAAGATGATGCATATCATCTAATAAGTTTAGAAAAAAATGCCCTTATGAAGGTAAAACTGCCACTTGAAATCAATTTAAGGTTGCCCCTTAAAGAAAAGAATTTCTGTCACTGCTGTGAAAAGCTTTGGGAGTCAGCTGTCCACAAACTGATAAACCAGCAGCACACTCAGCAAAACATTGTCTATTTATCATTATCGACAAAATATGTAAATTGTGAGAGCTTATTTTGCCCGTTAGATTGAAACATCTGAAAAAACGTATACATTTACCCGCCCATAGACCCTCCCCTTGAAGAAATCAGGAGAGAAGTAGTTGAATGTGGACAAAAGAAATGGATTAAAACACCAGGTGTAAACGGGTATGTGTCTCCCTCGTCTACTTGTGATCCAATCGACCAAAATGCATCTTAATACCAGGTGTAAACAGTGATGATGTACTATGGGGTCCTCGGATGTTTCGGGTCTTTCAACATCAGACACCCTCTAACAGGGGTGAGAAATACTGACAAATTTACAGTGGCAAATAAATTGATTCTGATAATAACTCTATAGCTCTTCATTGAACACTGACATAAGTCACTGGATTAAACAAAATACTTTTGTTCTCACCAGTCATCTGGCTTTTCTGCAGTGGGGTCAGACACAAACTCTGGCTCATCATCCAGCCAACCGTCAGGCTTCACTGCATCAGGATCCGGCACCTTAGCAGGGGCATCCTCATCCCTAGATAGAGAGATGCATAGATAAAAGAAAAAAATAGGGTTTTGACATATTACTGCTGCTATTCTCTTGACACAACTTCTTCATAAATTTACGTAGTATGAGTATCATATGACTGACATGTCTGTCACAATGGCTTTTAAAATTTAAATAAAAGTCACAACAATGTACTGTTTTATGTAAGTGGCTTTGGCAAAATAATTATAAAAAAAAAAAAAAAAAAAAAAAACACAAGCTATCAAAAACATGCCAAATACGTTCTTCGCATTTGACTTTGCTTCCTATTCATAGACCTCACCAGTCATCAGGTTTGACTGCTTCTGGGTCCGGGATTTTGGCTTTCTCATCCCAGTCCTCTGGCTTGGAGTCTTTGGGATCGTCAATCTCTTTTGGAGGGTTCACAGGTGGAACGACGTCTGTCAACAGACTTCCCCTGCTAACACTGGACTGGTCAATAAAGATCTCATAGGTATTGTCTGGATTTAAAACTGAGAAAAGGAGAAGAGATCAGAAATAATGATTGACTAATTTACCATTGAATAATGTAATATAAATCACTACATGCATTCAAAATTGCTTTTAATCAAACAAAAAATGGCTTTACATTAATGTCACATATCATATATAATATAGTGATATACTTTTCTGATTTAATCTCCAATGATTACATTTGATTAATTCAATTACTTATTATAACATTTATATCTATATAATAGTAGTAATAATAATAATAATAATAATAATATATGTTTTTAAAAAGTTGTCAGAGCTTTCACAAGTGTGTGTACGCACCAAGTGTGAAGAGGTGTGTCTTTTTATCAGTATAGATCTTTTTCAGATCGACGTCGGGACGTTTGGCATGTTTTTCTTCCATATCTCCATTAAGGGGGTTTTTATGTCTGAAGATGAAGTGCAGTTTGTAGTCCTCTCCACATTTGTCCGGCCCAAACATGATGCTGTACGGTGTCCTGTCATGAAACTGCTCCTGTGAGTCAAAAAACGCATACATCACCCTTAAGATATATATAATTTTTTTCCTTACAATGGCAATTTTATATCATATTTCTTATTTCACCTCCAATGTCTTACATTTTAATTTCTACAATACCAGGGCAGGTTTTTTAGGGGGTGTTCATGCTTGTAGTTTGGTTAACTTTGTTCTTTTGGTCTGGACTAAAAAAGGAAATTATACATTTAGTCCTGGTTCGCTTAGTGTTCACACTGTCATTTTAAAGACAAAAAACTGTTTTTTTTTATTTATTTATTTTTTAAATATACATATGATGGTATTTTTACTAGCTGAGAACTCATGAATATAGCTTATAAAATGTGTAAAGGAGTCAAAACAGCAGCAGGAATTCCTCCGTCGCACACAAACAAAGACCTGAGGCAAGAAGGCCGTGTTTCCAATACCGAACTGTGATGGGCAACGTAAGTTCCTATGTATGAGCATTCTGTCCTTTTTACGGTTGCATCTTGTGACATCACATCCTGTTTTTGGTTAATTTATAAGTCTTTGGTTTGTGTTGCGTTCATATTTCAGTCGAACCACACCAGAGTTTGTTTGTAAGCGGACTAAGGCCTACCTTTTCAGGGTTCTCGGTCCGCTTGTTTGGTGCACACCACGGTTCGGATGGCAGCGTTCACACTTATTAAAATGAACCGCACCAACAGAACAATCGAACCAAACCTGCCAAGTGTGAACACACCCTTAATTTGTTCTAAACATGTGAAACAGTCAATGAACATACCAGGTCTAAGTCTTCTGAGTCTGACAATAGCTTGATATAAGCACCGCCACAGTCAATCCCATCCTGAAAATTGACCTCATACCTGCATAGATCAGATTTTGTTAGAATGCACAAGCTTTATTTTTCAAGTATCATAGAAATCCAGGGTTTTTTAAGTAAGAACAGCACTCACTGGACAATGAGGGGATTGTCCTTAAACACGAAGGGTTTGTTAAGCAAAGCCGCGATGGCATGATGCTTTGCACGAGATTTCAGCACCAAGCCCAAATCACCAGGCACCTTATTTTCCTTCAGGGGCTCAACCTCCCATTTACCTACAGGCATGAGAGACATAATTTAGGATTTTAAGTGGGATTAATGATAAAATATATTATCAGCATTATTTACTAATAAAAATATTAATAAGCAGCAATCAAAAAAAAAAAACAAAATCACAAATCCTCTCAGCTGGAAAACTAACCATCATATTTCGCAATATCTTCATCAGCATCCTCTTTCATTGTTTTAGACACCTGCCAACTGCGGAAAATAATAAAACATGAAAAAGCTTACAAATAATTAAGCAATAAGTAACAAGAGGCCATGCTATTTGCATAGAGTATTTATTCAATATATTTTGTGATCATTAAATCATTGTTTTGACAAAAATCTGCACAAAATCAGATATCAATATTCTTAGTCAGTTTTAAAATGTGTTTATCTGCTAAATGTACATGTTGTCAACATTTATGAGTATAGTTGAATAAAGATCATCTCAAAGCAAACATACAAGACTGTGATCTTGTTTTCATTCTTTTAGAATAATTTTGTGCAATATCAAATTGATAAGCTTCACAAACCTGCCCAAAGATCCGTCATCAAATGTGTCAGTAAAGAACACATCTCCTGTTGGAACTGGGGTCTTGTATGTTACCTGTGCATTTAATATAATAAATCTTTACAAATAACTTAAAGATTAGAGCCCAAGCCATTTAGTGTGAATTAGTGTTAACTGTTCTTATACAAAATATGATATTCAATTTTATGTCAATGCATATTTTTTATTTAGTGGTATCTAACCTGAAAAGATACATTGGCGTCTGCTTCAATGCTTTCACCACTGTCTGCCTCTATGTCCACATCTCCATCTTCCACTTGAGCCTCCTCTTCATCCTCCAGGTCTTCTTCCTGGGCCCATGTTACCATGGAGATGGAGAGTAACAAGAGACAAGTCCAGCCCCACCGCAACTTCATCTACAAAAACATGCAAAAAAGAGCATGACCAAAAGAAACAACCAAATAATAATAATAAAAAAAAAAACAACGTATTTGTTTTCTTTATTTTCCTTTGGGGCGGAGCGTGTGATTTCATGACACTTTGACCCTGATATTGATCGACACATCTGCCATTAGAAGGAGCTTATTGTTGTTTCAATATTTGTTGTATCAGTATTTCACTGTAAGACTAAAGGTTTTATAACAGAACAGCAAATGCCAGCAGAATAAAAACCGAATAAGAGAAACAGATATTTCAATGGCATCTTTTACGTTTAATCACAATTACCTCCAGCTCTTAGGTGTAACGGATTTCTTAAAATAGTAAAATATTAAAATTATAAAATTGTATAATTTTGTTATTTATATTATTTTATAACAATATTATAATAATGTGCTCTGGCTAGCTGCGGTACCGTTAGCTGGGTCATGACGATGATGATGATGACGATGAAGAAGAAAATGATGATGCCTGTCTGCGTGATCAACGTTTGTAGTGTTTAGCAGAAAATGTCTTTATTCACTCACCTCTTCCAGCTGAATTAATACTGGCAATGTCGGTTAACTGTAGCGTAAGCGGATTGGTTTGTCATCCAGTGTTTCGGCGCGAAGAGTCCGCTATGAATGAGAGCGATAGCCAGTGTTATCTGAAGCGCAGGATGCCACTGACAACCGCCCCTCTGCGATAAAAACCACTTCCGCAACATTGTCAAAATAAAAGTCCCATATATTTACCGTATATTCATTTGCTACCGCACTGTGTGATGAAATCCACTCTCACATCTCACGCCAAAATAAAAGTCCCGTTCATTTTTCCAGTTATTTATATGCTGCCACTTGGCTCTTCTGTGAAAAAACACTACTTCCGCATCACCTATCAAAATAAAGTACCAATTTATTTATCCAACATTTTACATGCTACTGACACTTGCATCACCAGTGCCACTCAGTTGTCGCAAAATAAAACCTAGGCCTACTTAGGCAACACTTACGCCAGGATTCTGTTCCTAATATTTATGTTAGGAGCTAAAAAAAAATAAATAAAAAAAAAATATATATATATATATATATATATATATTATTATTATTATTATTAATATTAAAGGATTTAATAATGCTTCAGTAATGATGTTACAGAAATGATCAATTAAGCGTTCCCAATCTCCTAATATACCATAAATGTCGCACCGGAACTCAACACAAAACAACAGCGAAGTGGAAAAACTTTTTTTATTATTATTAACAACAAATTATTATTATTATTATTTTTTCGCAAAAAATAATGCATCGGATTTATCATGTGATACATGTATTGGATGTGAATTATTTCTATAAATTCTGTGGTGATGACAAACGATTTTAGATGTAAAAATAAAATTGCAGAAATGATAATCTAGCACCTTTTTAATATCGAGTTTTCTAATTTATTGTTTACATAATTTAACCAATTATATTACTGTAAAATTATGTTCATTATATAATGTCACTACTTCTCTCGGTGTCGTTTGTATTCTTCTTCTTTTTTTTCTTCTTCTTCTTCTTCTTATCATTAAATTGCAAGAACTTAGAAACAATAGAAAAGAACAATAGAAAGTTGTTCTTTTCTATTGTTCTTTTCTATTGTTTCTAAGTTCAAGAACAATAGAAAGTTAACTAACATAAAGGAAGAATATTAAAAATGTCTTAACCAGACAAGCATCATAAAACAAGCCAAAGAAAATAAAGAATAGGTAATGGAAGAACAAATAAATAAATAAGCAATAAATAAATAAATAAATAAATTGATATTCTGATTAATATTCATAGTAAAAAAAATGGTTGACCTACAAATGATGCGCCCCCTGCTGTCCGTGAGGCGGCGAGCAGTCAAGCAGCTTGACCCGGAGGAGAAGCGCCGCATCGGCCATTTTGGGCTCAAAGGGGGCTTTTCTGTCACCACGTGAGGGCTGGGTTAGTAAGTCTGACACGGGCACTAAATCGAGCCGAGCGAAGACTCAGAGAACAAGGGGGTAAAAAACGGGAAAGACGTTGCCTCACACACCTGCACTCATTTTCACATGTGCTGATATAGAGAGTGTAAAGGATGCCGACAGTCACTCTGCCTCCCAAAGAAAACGCTCTGTTCAAGAGGATCCTGGTGAGTGCTAATGCTCCAGTACAAAAACATCCGTCTGACAAATAAAGCCTGTGGGCAACCGTCATGAGTGTGATTCAGAGCTAAATCTAATGCTTGGGCAGATCCAGCACTTTTTTTCTACGTGCAAAACTGAACTATCAAGAGTCTCCTTCTGTCAAATGGAGGTTAGCTTTTAGCCTGTTAGCTGCTAGCTGTCAGTGTGCTAATGTAGCTTATCATACAGAAACAATGCTGATGGAAAGAGGCTGTCATTGGTTGAATATAAGCGCACGGGTAGTGTAGCCTTTATTTATTTGATTTTAAACGGCAATATAACTACGTTTATACAGTCAAGTAAGTGCTTTGCTGTGAGGCTGAATGTTGCATGTCAGTGGCTGAAGTCAGTTTCATGGCCTGTTCAACCTGCAAACCACTTTTAAAGATCCTCAGGATATTTCTCGGAAAATTTTGGAGGAGTTTTGATTTAACGAGCTTTGCAGAGTTGTTTGGGAAGATATGAAGATCTCAACATGTTTGCAGTGTTGCCGTTGTTTGCCATTGAAGGAAAACCTGATGTGTGGTGCTCAACTTCAGAGCTACAAACACTTGACGTCTCGTGTAATTCACTGTCATAGCGTACATTCTTTTCACTCTACTGATATATAATGGAATAAACTTAGATTTTAATTAGATTTTAGCAGCCAGGCCTGCATTTTGGCTATTTTATCCATGTTTCATAACACTCCTTTGAACGGCTTTGCATGCTTTTTGTTATTGCAGACCTTTAAATTTATTATAGTTGGATGTGGGCATTCATTTGAAATGGGCAGAAGTAGACTTTGAGATAGTAGGCTGCTTGAGAATTGAAACCGACAGCATGATGGGTTTTTAATGCATGCATAACCTCAGTTAAAACTGTGTGCTTACATAATGTCATTCCACCATTTAAAAGTGTAAAAAAAAAATCATGTCATGCTTTTGTGTTCACTCTTATGCAGAAATCTTGACTTTCAACTGCTATTTTGGTGAAACTGATATTCATTAATTTCAGCTTTTTTCTCTTTATGATGATTCTAGTGTTGTGTTTTGGCTTAGTCTAGGTATAATCTGTAATATGCACAGTCTATTTCATGAAGATGTTAAACTGTAATCACAACAAAGCAGGGGTCTGTAGCATGAAGCCAAATTAGCTGGCTAGCCAGGTAAGTTTCAGATTAGTTTGCACCAATCCTGGGTTTTAGGTACCATGAAAGTGACTTGGCTTTTAGCGGTGTTCATCAACATAGTAACTTACGCTCCACGGCTAACCTGCTCCGGGGCAGGTTATGTTCTGGTTTAGAGATCTCAAACCGAAATTGGGCCATTCAGATATGAGCAAAGTGACACTGATGCATCCAACGCAATAAAGTCACTCCCCCAGTTTCTCTTCCTCCAAATTAAAGATCACTATATAGCAAAAAAAAAAAAAAAAAAAAAAAAATTAACAATAAAATTGTCTGGCTTTAATGATTATTACCTAGAATTTGATTTATATAATTATAATTATTATATGATATATATATTATTGTTAATTCATTACTCAAGCAATTTTAGTTTAGCAGTTATTGTTAAGCATTTAGTTTTAATAAATATTAATATATACAGATCATATGTAATATAAATAAGCTGTAAATAAACTTTAAATATGATGTGAACTTACGTGTTTGAGTCTCTATCGCTATTATCAACTATATAAACTAACTTCACAAGTTTTACCTGCACTGATAGAGCAAGAAAATTTATTTTATCTGTCCTCTTCCATGGACAAGTATTTTCAGTGTAAATGAGTTTAAATACTTCATTTTCTTCAATCTCTTAACCTTCAGCAAAAAAGTTTTATGAATCGCGCTGGCTGTCTCGTGAGAAGTAAATCACAGTTTCTCTGTTGCAAGGCATGTGATTGGCTGTTCACCACTGATGTCACACATTCATGTGCACACGCTCCACAAACTCAGGATCAAAGCCTGAGTTGACAGAGAAAGTTGATGATCAGCATCATGGTACCAACAAAGCCGGATTGGAGTGGTTTTGTTTTGTCAACTCGAAACTAATCCTATAACCCTGAGTTTGTTCAACTACCATCATGGTACAGGCCCCAGGTCTACAACAACTTGGTTACCTCTGTTGATGTGATGCACTGATTTTTTTTTTTTTCTTTTTAAAGAGCGTTTTATGTATTCTTAGATTATCTATCAACAGAAGTTGTAGTTCATGCGACTATTTATGAATATTTAAATACTATATGTGCGCTCTCAGGCTCAGTCAAGATCATGATTGTTCACGTTGTTGTCATGAATCCACTGACCGATTTAGCTGAGCTTAGTGGTTGAACATTGTTTTTTTTTATTATTATTATTATTTGATGGCCGATGCCTATATGAAATCACACTATTTTAGGCGTTTTAGCCGTTACGTTTTTTTTTTTTTGGCTATAGGTTGCAGGCTTGCCTTCCAGTGGCTTTGCTAGTATGATTCCTATAGGGATTTCCTAGAATGACATGTGTTATCTACTTCTGTGGCAGGGCATATTTGGAGTTTCTGTGCTAGAGCGCCCTCTGGCTTTCAGATGGAGAAGCATTTACTACTGATCACAGAGCCGTACAGCTCTGACAAGCTGTGCATACAATTTGTTGTATTGTTTGTAATTTGTTTGTAAATTTCTTTTTATACAATTTTTTATATATATATATATATATATATATATATATATATATATATATAAAATGTATATATATGTGTGTATATATAGGTAATTATGCCCTTTGAAGGTTATTGGACACTGAAATTTTTGTTCTTTAAGTTTGTGACAAGCACATAAAAATTATTACTTTTTTCATTTGAGTAATAATAAAGAAGATGTCCTACATTCATTAGTCTCACTGTGTTGTGCTTGGAAAACTGCAACATCACCAAAAAAAAAGAAGAAAAAAGAAAAAGAGAGAAATTAATAAATGTAGAGGCATCGATATTGGTATCGGCGAGTAACAGAAAAAAAATATCGGTACTCTGTCCTTAAAAAATAGTATCGGTGCATCCCTATTTACCAGGGTTACAGACAGTATATAAAGAATGTTGATGATGTTGGAGCATGAGGACAGATCCCCTGGTACTTCTACCTTTGCTCATGGATTGGCACTCTATTCTGTTTGATCCAATCACTCAAATCATGTTGACGTTCAATGTAAAAAGATGCTTTTTACAGTCAAAGTGTGTAGTTATGGCATCTACCAGCAGGGGCTAATGGGGCTATGCTATCCAACAAAACCTTGACCCCTCGGTTAGGACTGTCTGAGGGACTCAAGATCATCATCTGAACGTGGAGCCACAGAGTTCCTTTCTACTGCCAGAGAATAAAAGGGACAGATTTTGTGTTCTATTCACTTACATTTACATTTTGGCTCTCAGGTTTTTTTTTTCTTCAAATGAAGGAGAGACAGATATCTAAGCTCTGTAGTAAAGTGTACCAGGACCTTTTGAAATGTACCATTAATGTTGCTAGCCACATAAGAAACTGTGTTGGCATTTTAACTAAAACCTGAATGATCTATTTAATTAAAATTGTTAATTTGTTAATTGTTTTAAACATAAAAAAGTAAACGCAAATTAGAAATGTGGCCTTGGTATTTAACTGAAGTTTAAGTTGAAGTGCTAAAAATTATTAATTGCAATAAATATTAGAGATCCACCAATATTAGGTGTGTGATGAGTGACGATATTGCTCATCGATGTGAAAAGCTGTCTCGTGATATCAGCATGCCGGAGTTGTTTGTGTCTTTTACTGCATACGATAATTTATACTCAGAAATTAGAACTGAAGTGACATTCATTACAAGATGATTAGTTTAGGGCTGTCACGATTTCTTGATTAAATTCGAGTGCTTGATTTTAAAAAAATGTTAAAGATTCAGTGGACATTTGTATTAAATGTTGTTAGGCCATTTGATCATGCTGTAAAGTGTAATAACAATAATCACCAGGCCATTGGCGCCTTCTGTAGGCATTTGTTAATACGTAATGCACAGAAGTTGATTATTGTTTATAGTGTATTACATTATGTATTTTAACAGTGTTGTTCAATAAAACCATGATTACTTGCTTTTGATACTTGAATTTGAATCAATTATTATTGTCTCATTGTTATTATATATGTATTTTAAGTTATTTTTAAGGCTATCGTTCACTTAGATCTGTTTTTATTACTACATTTTTTTTTTTAACTTTCAGTCAAATAAAAGACTATTTTCCAGTCATATATTTTTGTCAATGAAGATTTCTTAAAAATAGTGTTAAAATATAGTCTCGTTTTGTTCTCGTGAACCCAAATTCGTGTATCGTGTAGTGAGCTAAGTGTATCATCACACGCCAACCGATAATGATTTTTAATTTTTTTTTTTTTAAACGGTACTAATTATAATTTGTATGTTTAATATCTGATATGCAGAACCAAAGTTTATTTTATGTTTTATTCTTATTATATTGTTTTTGTTAAATTATATATTTATATCACAATTAGCAGTTTTTTTTTTTTTTTTTTTTTTTTTAATTTTTACAACAGCGACAATAATATTAACAATAGGCAAATTTTTCAAATGGAGATTATAAATGACAAGGAAGTCTGTTAATTTTTAGATGTTGTTTATAGGTGTTGACACTAAAGGATAAAGACAACTATTTCACCACAATAATAATCATACAGGATAAATAATTATGTCAGGAAAGTAAACAAAACAGTAAATGCATTACATTAGTGTCCATTTCGAATAGCAATTTATGAGAATTATAAATGCTTTTGTCATGGTCTAGAATAGGTTAATTAAACTGCTTTATTTCAAAGGCAGTATGAGGAGCTAAAAATCAAGGCAACAAGCATCAGATCAACTGCAAAAATGAGTAAAGACATTTGGAGACGAAAATTAAGCAAAATGGTTGAAATCCCATAAATACATTCACTTGTAATGTGACAATGCTTATTACTTTTGACCAATAGGTGGCACGGACGCCAAATTGATCTGGTGCGGTCAGTGTTTGGTGTCAATATGTCAAATCTTTCTAGAGATACAGCCTCTGATGCAGTTTGGTATTATGCTTTCAAATTTGTTGACGCGGTATAAGGAAATGGTTTTGCCTATCAACACGAAATCCATACCTTTTTGCTGGCGTGGGCTGAAGATGATGTTGATGAAAATCAGAGCAACAGTCTAGGAGGAGTTTGATAAAGTAGGTTTTTAAAGAAAATCAAAATGGTGGACAAGAATTTGGCTGACTCTGGCAAAATTGGTATCTATGTTCTCAGCATGACCCAAGCAATCTATTAAGACCAGTTTTATTACTATACAATGCTGCACCGAATCTAAAGAATCAAGTATTGTGATTTTTGGTAAATCTGTTCAAAAGTTACCAATTTTTACCAATACCAATTTTGATCATATTTCATGACCTCAATAACACTGTTGCCGCGGGTTGATTTTCATGTCCGCGGGTTGAAGCAACCCCAAATAACATGATATTTAGCCCCTGCAATGTGTATTTTACCAGGGGAATCCCAACAAAAATGCAGATTTTAGCCCTGGAACGCGATTTTTACCGGGGGACCCCCTCTGAAACGTGATTGGACTAGTTTTGGGCTAGTTTTGAGTAGCAATTGGGCAGGTTTTGTTGTGAAAACCTGGCAGCCCTGACCCTCAGGTCATGGTTGTCATAACATTTAATGAAAATCTGACAAATGGTCTAGGAGTTCGAAAAAGTCGTTTTTTTTTTTTTTTCATGACTCAATCGACTTGAGTCAAGGAATCAGAGGAAAATGGAATTTTATTTCTAGCCCTTATGGTTCAAAAGTTATTAGCACAAACATTGTTTCAGTCTCTGTGTTATGCATCATAATTTGCAATATTCTTTTCAGTTAAGAGAAACTAAACCGTTTGCAGTTCCATGGGGAAATGGAGTAGGTGGTGTACTTTAACATTTTGAATTTATTGTACTTAACCACTAACACAGTTAGCAACTTAAGTCATATCATATTGTTAAAATCTACTGGGACTGGCCTTTTAATAGTTTTCAAAGACTCTATTTTTAATTTAGAAAGGCTGTTGTATATACAATGCACTGAATTGATTCAGTAGTGCTATATTGAATGGTTAAGAGCAAACTCCAGATTTGCTGACAGAATGAGGTGATCTTACTGATCTAACAGGCCTGCGTAATAAAGAGGAAACAGAAGCTGCTCCAAATAGAACTACTCAGAGTAAATTACCATCATTTACGGTGTTTGCAGGGGACAGCACAAGCATGTGCGTTTATCAAGTGCACCCTCACACAAGGTTAGCCAGCTATGGATTGTCTTTACCATAAGTGAAGATAGTACTGTCAACGCTCTGCACTTAGTTTTATTTAGGAGAACCCAGAGTTAAAATGAATATTAAATTAGTACATTTAATATAATAAATAGAGATTGACCGCTAATCGTTTTACCGATATTTTTCTTGATATTTAAGCATTTTTCTGTCATTGTGTATTGTTTGTTAAATACCTGAAATATTATATGCCTATAAATGTTTTGAGAATTGTGTGCAAGACTGTTGTTAAAGCACAGCGTCTGAGGGGAGATGAGTCAACAACGGTGTTCAAAGTTAAAATAACTTTCCTCCCTTAATTAGTAAACTTTATTTAACATAACAGCCATCAATCCACAGATGAGATATGTTACATATAGACGTGCCGGTATACGGTAATACAATATATCACAATAATGAACATGCACAATATTGTTATCGTGGGCACTTCAAAATACTGTGAACAATTATTTATTATGAATTATTCAGATTTTTAGAATGCATTTTAAGAATACTTTACCCCTCAACTGTTTAAAATGCACAAAACCGCTGTATGCTGCGTCAAAGAGGCACGCACTGATGTAAACAAGCCCAACACGCATGAGCAGTGCAGTGAGAAAATGCATATTCGCTCTCTGACAGCAGATGGCACTGACAGAACCGTAGAAATGCAGCGGTTACCCCTGTAATACCCATAAACAAAGCAGCTGTGCTACTTTTTTAGTATTTAAATGTTTCAAACAGCATTTAGATTTTTGTATTCACAATGGTGTTGATCACAGCACCAAATACTTAAAGACTTAAGGCTATTTATTTTCAGATGTAAGCATTTTTATATTTTAATCTAGACTACTACAACATGCCATAGGTTTTGTTCTATGTTCTGATTCTGTTCATTCACACTTTACAATAAGGCTTCATTAGTTAACATTCGTTTATTTATTAGTTAACAAACTGACAATGAGAAATTATTTTAAAGCATTTATTAATCTTAATGTTAATTTCAACATTTCACATTATTAAAATCAAAAGTTGTAACTGTATTTAATGGAGCTGAGCTAACATGAACAAACATTATTAAACCTTTTATAGTATGACCACTTTTTTTAATTCTAATATCGTGATGATACTGTATACAGTTATAAAAGCTTCAGCAATTATCGCAACATGAAAATTTGGTACCGTCACATGCCTAGTTACATACTTGTAGTTGAAACTTTGCTCTAAAAAATAGAGATGATCTCAAGTCACGTCCCAATAAAGGTGTAATTTTATATGAATTAAATAAAACGGCCACGAATGATTGCATGTTGGGAAAAAAACCCTCTGAACTTAATTCTCTCTCTGTTGTCTGTTCATCATTAGTCTTGACGATTTGTTTTTAGTTTTCTGGCAACTAATGTATGCGTATTTCAGCGAATATTCCAGTGTATTCCATTAGCTTTACTCTTTAGTCTATTAAACAACATATAAACCTTTTAAAACTGTAGTTTAAAATGAATGCTTATATTTGTGCAAAGTTGATAGACTTGCTACTCATTTATATTCTCCATTTGAAAACATCAGACTTTGTAAATTTATTTTGCCTATTGTTAATGTTACGGCTGTAGTTATAAATAAAAAAGATGAATATAATAGAAATGAACTAAAAATAGAAAAGATTTTTTATTTTTTGCACTCTTTCAGACCCCTTTATTTATTGATGTTGAAGTGTTATGTATGCAAGGAGGGAATGAAAGTGTTAAAACAGTTTTGTTCAGTTCAGAAATAAAATATGTCAGTTCTGTATATGGTTTATCGGGCACATGCAAATAATCATTATTGATTATAAAAAGTCAATATTGGTCGATCTCTAATAATAAAGATAATGAAAATCATCTAAAAAAAAAAAAAATAGCATTTTCTTCAACTGACGATGACTGAATCCATTGTTTTTTCCAACTTTAGTACTTGAACTTAAAATTATTTTCAGTTAGTTGCCAAGACCACAGTTCTACTTTTTACTTTTTCTTCATAGTATCATTTCAATGTAAGAAATTATTTTTAGTAGTTTAATAACAACACTGGCCTTTACAAATAAATTAGTTTATATTGTTTGCATTATTATTATTTATTTTTTTTCTCTCTCTCTCTCTCTCTCTCTCTCTCCTTATGTCATCAGAGATGTTATGAACACAAGCAGTACAGAAATGGACTGAAATTCTGCAAACAGATTCTCTCTAATCCCAAGTTCTCAGAACATGGAGGTAGGAATCCTGCTTGGCTTAAACAGTTTAATGTGAATAACATGGACACAAATCTAATTGAAATGAACATATTCTAAACAATATTTACTCAAACATGTCCATATCTATTGACAAAACAGGACATTTAGTGACTGTTTAGAATGGCTAATTGGGTTATTAATAATCTCAAAATAGTCACACATCACTCTGGATCATTATTACTGCATAAAACATACACATTTATGTAGATTTAGACTGCATTTGAGAATTTGTATTTTATCGTCTTCAACTTTAAATCATTCCTGAATGAAAAGGTTTTGTTTATTAATCCCATGTAAGTTTACTAAGGCTTAATGGGTTAAAGGTTATGATCTTTGCAGAGACACTGGCGATGAAAGGCCTGACCCTGAACTGCCTGGGAAAGAAAGAAGAAGCCTACGAACTTGTCCGCAGAGGTCTACGAAATGACCTGAAGAGCCACGTTTGTATCCTTGGAGCTAGTGAACAAAACACACTTTTGAAAGCTTTCAATTTAACATTTATATTCGTTAACTTCCAGTATGCAGAGTATAGTATGGTAATGGTCCATGTGTTGGAGCAGTTGTTTCCTCATGTTCATAGCAGCAGAATTAACACTCCAGTATTTGTCTCAATTTGAAGCCTGTCGCTGCCGGTGGGGGTGATGGAGCCCAGCCAAGATTCCTGCCCTGTGTCTGACCATGATGTGCAGTGACACCGTGAACTGTTTAGAGAGCCAAACACATAGTGCAGTGTTTCCTCGCTGCCAGTCAAATGCTTCACATTCTAGAGGTTCATGGTTTACAGGAAAAAATATCATTTTGGAATATAATAGATTGCTTCATTTTATTGGTTGTTTCTACATGAGATACAATTTTACCAAAATTATACCAAAAATACCAAAAAGTGCTTCAGTTTGTTTGAATTTAATGTAAAATGTTTGGATAGACAAAATGTATTTGGATAGACAAAAGAGATTGTCAGTTTAATAACTAGTTTCTTGATATTAGTCGGCTCATCACACAAAATATTTTGTCTTGGCTTTTGTGAATTTTAGTTATTGTTCTGGGCACACTACTGACTGTCATCAGCTCTTTAGTCTTGTTTCTCTTTGCAAATAGTTTTCCCTGCTGTCCTTAACGTGACATTTTCAGGCTGGCACGTGTACGGTCTGCTTCAGAGGTCTGACAAGAAGTACGATGAGGCTATTAAGTGCTACAGAAATGCACTGAAATGGGACAAAGACAACTTGCAGATCCTTCGAGATCTCTCCCTGCTGCAGATCCAGATGAGAGACCTGGAGGGTTACAGGGTGAGTATGTGTGTTCGCACTTACATTTCATTTTTTAATTATAGTACCGTTCAAAAGTTTGGGGTCATTATAATTTTTTTAAAGAAATTAACTTTTATTCAGCAAGTATGCATTAAATTGTTTAAAAGTGACAGTAAAGATGTTTATAAATTTACAAAAGATTTCTATTTCTATATCTTTCTATTCATCAAAGAATCCTGAAAAAAAATGAAAAAATGTTAGTTCACAGTTCATTAATGTTAACAAAAACGTCTGATTTTAATAATGTATTTGTAAATGTTGAAATAACATTAACTAAGATTAATAAATGCTGTAAAAGTATTGTTAATTCATGTTAACTAAAATTAACGAATGAAACCTTATTGTAAAGTGTTACCAATAAATTCAGCCTTGAGTATAAGAGACTTCTTTCAAAAACATTTAAAGATCCTAATGACCCCAAACCTTTGACTAGTAGTGTGTATTTCATTTATTGCAGAATATTCAATATAATCTTCACTTGAATATGTAAAATATACTCTTTAATGTAATGTTGAGGTGAAACACAAAGGATGCATATGTGTGTTGGACCAAATACAGGGGCCATGACTCAGCAATGTCCATTTCCTGTCTCTTGAACTTGTTTCTTTCTTCCCTTCTCTTGTGTCCTCGTTTCTTTGTCTTCTGCGGTATTATAAAGTGGGTGTTTAATGTTTCATAGCCGCAGGCTAGTCTGATACCTGCTTTTACCACTGAAATGAAAGCCTTTCAGATTTGGGGTTTGTGCAATATGGCTCCACTGTTGTTTTCTGTCAGTTTAGATGGTACTTTGTTGTATTGTTTTGAAAGAGATCCAATTTCTCCTCTGCATTCAGCAAGTGCTTAATCCTTTTAAAAAGCTTTTTAAAACCTAACACCTTTGTTCTGACTTTGTTTTGACTGCCTTGTAGGAGACCCGGTATCAGCTGCTGCAGTTGCGGCCAGCCCAGCGAGCATCATGGATTGGTTACGCCATTGCGTATCACCTCTTAGAGGACTATGAGATGGCCGCCAAAATCATTGAGGAGTTTAGAAAAACACAACAGGTAGATACAGACATGACCGACAGATGCAGTGTTTATCTTGTAGGGTTGTCACAATACCAAAATGCTAGTATGCTAATGAACACATTTCATATATGCTTTGAAACAAGTGTTATTTAAAAAATCTATTTGACAAATTAAATTAAAACTATGGTATGTAGTATCTACAAGTGTTGTTTTAGTATCATGTGCTTGTATCAAGGTTATTATAACTAAAACTAAAACCATAAAAACATTTGTTACTTTAAAAAAAAAAAAAAAAAAAACATTAATTGAAGAAAAATTATAAAATAATGTAAATGTAAGTATAAAAAAAAAAAAATTGGACTAAACTTAAGGCATTTTCCATTTTCATTTAGTAAATACTACTTTAATGTACTAAAAAAAAACTAAAATTAAAATAAAAAGGATAAAGATTAATAATAATAAACTATAATAGTATTTCAATGATACTAAAATAACACTGGCTTATATATTTAATTATTCAGTTAGCTGTTTTTATATTTTCAGTTTACATTTTAGTTTGTTTTATTTTTATGTGCTTTCATCTTTCATACTTTCATACATTTTTATTAATTTATTTTTAATTTAAATTTATTTCCAATTATTATCAACTTTAGCGTAAAACGAAATTTGAAATTTACGTTTTTTTTATCTAATATTTATTTTGTTTTATATCATATTTGATATATTTTCAATTAACAAAAAAAAACATTTTTTAATAGTTTTAAATTTTAATAGTTTTAGTTAACAATAACAAGTATTTTTCACTTAAGCACTCATTCAAGTTTTTCAAATTATTCAAGTACAGAGTAATGTTGTTGATTGACTTATTAAAGAGACTTTTTCTCTTTCCATAATGTTGTTTGACTAATATTAAGGACAGACCTTTTTAAAAAAGTTATATTACATGGGAGAGTGGAAATTATTATATGGGAGAGTGGAAAGTGGAGGAAGATTTATGCAAACATTTGCATTGTCTTAAGACATGAATGCTCTTCTCAGAACATGTATACAAAAACACATGAATGTTCAAAAACTGCCTGTCAGACAGAAAGTAAATTATATAGTGCAGTATAAACATGCGTGCCAAAGTACCTGTACTTTTCACATCCCTATTAACTTAGAATAGATTTGAAAGAACAGGCTGGGTAACAGGAGTGTTAAATGAGGTATTGTGAAAACTACAACCTGCCGCTCCAGGTCAACAGGCAACACAATGGCACATAATTATTGTGGCTTCCAAGATAAGGCACTTACTTCCTCTCATAGCCCAACAGGAAACTACAAGTTGGCAGTCTAAATAAATGATTGTGTATTACTTTGGAGGGATTAGTTAATGCAACAGATTATTTCTCTTTATGTGTATTTTTATGGTGTTTATGAAGGGTTTTTTTTTGTTGTTTTTTTTCAGACGTCCCCTGACAAAGTTGATTATGAGTACAGTGAACTGCTGCTGTATCAGAATCAGGTCCTGAGGGAGGCGGGACTCTTGAGAGAAGCTCTGGATCATCTCACTACCTACGAGAAACAGATCTGTGATAAACTGGCTGTGGAGGAAACCAAAGGTACATCATTGTACCGCTTTCTTCCTCATCTTCCACATTTTTCCTTTGTTTCCTTTTTTTTCTTCTGCGTTTTATGACATTTTGTCCATTATGCAGTTTTTCTTGTTCACATTTTGCTTGTCTAGCAGATTTACTTCCTGTTTGTTGTCCCCAATTGAAAGTTCTCTTTCGTTTCATTCCTCTGTTCCTGTTGTGGATGTGTAGGGGAGCTTCTGTTGAGTCTGGAGCGGTTTGAGGAGGCGGCAGATGTATACAGACGACTGCAGGAGAGAAATCCTGAAAACTGGGCTTATTACCATGGCCTGGAGAAAGCCCTCAAACCTGGTACACACATGCAAACTGATTACCCAGCATCATTTTTATCTCCCATCTTACAAAAATATGCATGCACATTAGTAACAGTTTAACAAAACACAGCATTTCTGGTGTTTTTCAGTGAATACAGAAGAGAAACTAAAGATCTATGAGGAGGCCTGGGAGAAATACCCTAAAGGTCTCGTACCTCGCAGATTACCGCTGAGCTTCCTGTCTGGTAGGCAACTCTTCTTCTAGTCTAATACATCAGCCTCTACCATAATTTTGCATTTGTTGAATAAAATGTTTCTGTATTGTTCAGGGGACAAGTTTCGAGAGTGTTTGGATAGATATTTAAGAATGAACTTCAGTAAAGGCTGTCCTCCAGTCTTCACCACACTCAGATCTCTCTATCAGGACAAAGAGAAGGTGAGGAAACATACTACACATACAGAACATACATACTAGTGTTTACGTGCAGATGGGTTTTTCACATTTTATTTTAATTGCAGGTGTCAATAATTGAAGAATTAGTTGTTGGTTTTGAAACGTCGTTACGGAGCTGTCGAATGTTCAGCCCAGATGGTATGATTTATTTTTTCTTTCTTTTTTCCCCTATATTTACCTTTTTTTTTTTAATTTAATTTTATCATTTGAATTATAGGGATTGTATCATGAGGAATCAAATTTTGCTTGATCAAAGTCAATCTGTACTGTAGCTTTCAAAACATAAAACTTACTCCCTAGTGCAAAAATACCATATTAAAAGGGTGTTAAAGCAGTTATTATTATGTGAAAACCCACATCTTTATGAAAAAACAGTTAAAGGAATGATTCGTGCAAAAATTAAAATTTTCTGTTAATTGACTCACCCTCAGGCCATACAAGATGTAGGTGTCTTTTTTTTCTTCAGTAGAACAGAAGAGAAGAGTTTTAGCTGAAACCGAGAACCTTAATGATTCATATAATGCAAGTCAATGGCTACCGTCACTTTGGGAGTCAAAAAAAACAAACATGTACAGTAAAAACAAAATTGATACCTGCGGCCCCTATCGATATATTGAGGTCTTATGAAGCGAAACGATCGGTCTGTGCCGGAAACTGAACATTATTTACAGCATTATTACCTGTAATCCATATGGTTGGGTATAGTGTTTTTTTTTTTTTTTTTTTTTTTTTTTTTTTTTACAATGCCGGTGCCAAATCGATACTTTTAGAATGGTACCGGTGCCTGAACCGATACTTTAAAAAAATAAGAGGCACAAAATGACAGTGGATGACATTAAAGTATGTCTTTATTATTGAAAAAATAAAATAAAAAATTCTTTAAATTGAACAATATATTAAAAGTTTAAAGTATACTTAAATATATATATAAATATAAGTAAACACAAAACGCAACAAATTTACTTAAAGGGTTAGTTCACCCAAAAATGAAAATTCTGTCATTAATTACTCACCCTCATGCCGTTCCACACCCGTAAGACCTTCGTTAATCTTCGGAACACAAATTAAGATATTTTTGTTGAAATCCGATGGCTCCGTGAGGCCTACATAGGGAGCAATGACATTTCCTCTCTCAAGATCCATAAAGGTACTAAAAACATATTTAAATCAGTTCATGTGAGTACAGTGGTTCAATATTAATATTATAAAGTGACGAGAATATTTTTGGTGCGCCAAAAAAAGCAAAATAACGACTCGTATAGTGATGGCCGATTTCAAAACACTGCTTCATGAAGCTTCGGAGCGTTATGAATCAGCGTGTCGAATCAGCGGTTCGGAGCACCAAAGTCACGTGATTTCAGCAGTTTGGCAGTTTGACACGTGATCCGAATCATGATTCGATAAGCTGATTCATTATGCTCCAAAGCTTCCTGAAGCAGTGTTTTGAAATCAGCCATCACTAAATAAGTTATTTTGGGGTTTTTTGGCGCACCAAAAATATTCTCGTCGCTTTATAATATTAATATTGAACCACTGTACTCAGATGAACTGATTTAAATATGTTTTTAGTACCTTTATGGATCTTGAGAGAGGAAATGTCATTGCTCCCTATGCAGGCCTCATGGAGCCATCGGATTTCAACAAAAATATCTCAATTTGTGTTCCGAAGATTAATGAAGGTCTTACGGGTGTGGAACGACATGAGGGTGAGTAATAAATGACATTATTTTCATTTTTGGGTGAACTAACCCTTTAACAAATTCACAATAAATCTTAAGCCATCTAACCCAACTACAATAATTTAAAACGAAATAAAACTAAGTTGCAGTACTAACAGCAATGTAGTCGGTATTCTTGGTATGCTAAAAACCAGCTTCAAATTTCCAAATTTGCCATATTGGCACCCGGTTTCGGTATCCAACCCTAGTAATCCACAGCCGCGGCAAACGGTCTGGAGTGCGAGCTTCCTGTTGCATAATGACGTATCCACAGTAGATCAAACATTGGGAATCTGTGAAAAGTCAACCTTCCCGATTGAGATTGCACAAGTAAGCATAATCTAAATTTTTTATATAGGTTGCAGCATCCAGGATAAGCACAAGTACCACTTTTATGAGCAATACAACATGCGTATTACCTCTCTGTTGTAAACAAACACAGCGTCAGCTCACGTGTGAGTTTGCTTCCTTGCATACGTCATTATGCGACAAGAAGCTCGCGCTCCATACTGCCATGAATGCCCTCAGGACCATTGAGGCTGTGGATTACATTTTGGATGGCCTGAGGGTGAGTAAATTAACAGCAAATTTTCAAAAGTCTTCCAAAGTATACCAAGTATATGGCCGTCCATGTTCCACAACTGTCCACGTGACGTAATTTTGTCATCAGGAGGGTCCGCAGACGTCCATACACACTGTCCACATGCAGCCCAATTTTTGTGTCCGCGCAGACGATGTATGATATGATGCTTTTTCTGATTTGTATTGGTGGATTAGTATTATCTGATTGGTTCTTTTGATGGTTACATGTAGATGATGGCAAAGAGGAGCCGCCCACTACATTACTTTGGGTGCAGTATTTTCTGGCTCAGCACTATGATCAGATCGGCCAGCACACCATGGCACTCGAATACATCAACGCTGGCATTGAGAGCACGCCTACTCTGATCGAGCTCTTCCTCATTAAAGCCAAGATATACAAGGTAATGTACAAAACACATCACACACCATTACCATTTTGCAGATGCTTTTCATTCAGTTGGCAATATGCTAATTAACACGACAATCACAGTGGCTTGGGTCTCTCACTGAAAGGTGCAACTAATCAAAAGAAAATGAGAATAATTAGGTGGGTTCATTGATTTGATTGTCAGATTTCCCAGCTCCATTGTGTCTCTTTTGTATCTCCCTCCCTCAGCATGCTGGGAACATCCGGGAAGCAGCTCGTTGGATGGACGAAGCTCAGGCCCTGGACACAGCAGATCGTTTCATTAACTCCAAATGCGCCAAGTACCTGCTTAAAGCAGGTCTGGTCAAAGAAGCTGAGGAAATGTGCGCCAAATTCACGAGGGTAAGCGGAGTGTGTTCATGCTTTATGTACATAAGCAGTCTTCTCTCTGGTAATGACGTTTGTATCCATTTTGTGTGTAACTTTTGTCTCAGGAGGGAGCGTCTGCAGTAGAGAATCTGAATGAGATGCAGTGTATGTGGTTCCAGACTGAATGTGCTCTGGCCTATAAATCTATGAAGAAATGTGGAGAAGCACTCAAAAAATGCCATGAGATTGAAAGGGTGAGTCTTTTTCTGCTTTATTTATATCATGGTTTTTGTGTGCTGATTTTACCTTATTGTTTCCCTCTTTTTTGACTCTGTCACACATTCGTTCCTTACAGCACTTTGTAGAGATAACAGATGATCAATTTGACTTCCATACGTACTGTATGCGTAAGATGACACTGCGTTCCTACGTGGACCTGCTTAAGCTGGAGGATGTGTTACGTATGCACCCATTCTACTTCAAAGCCTCACACACCGCCATCCAAATCTACCTCAACCTGCATGACAACCCACTAACAGATGACAGCAAGGAGCTACAGACTGAAACTGGTAATATGACTGAATTAAGCCAGTATATCGTTGTCGGGCGGAAACCGTGGATCTCTATATTTCGTCTTTTTTCTCTTTCCATGAATTATTACTATTGGTCACCCTTTATGTCTGTGGGTTTAAATTATTAAAAAGTGCTTGTGACTAAACCTCGTAACTGGATCCTCAAACTCTTAGTAAAACCCTCATAACTTTAAGGTAAAAAATTTTATGCGATTCACTTACTGCCTCAGATGTAGCCATTCTAATGAAGGACAAAATGTGTATGCCAGACATTTGCTGGCCAAAAACCTTGTAACTCCATTTGAGCTTGATTTTGATAAAATGTTAATAATTTAATGACACATGCAAGTGTCTGGCCATATATAAAGCCACAATATCAGCTCACAACAGTGTTTTTTTTGTTTTTTTTTGTTTTTTACAAAAACACTGTGTTTTTCCCATTTCCTGACAAGCGGTTTTGGATTACAAGGTTTCCGCTCAACAGGGACAATATGTTTTATGTTTTCTTAAAAAGAAGTGTGCTTAATGTTGCTTGTTTTTCAAACAGGGAACCTGACTGACAAAGAACTGAAAAAGTTAAGGAATAAGCAACGAAGAGCACAGAAGAAAGCACAGCTGGAGGAGGAAAAAAAGAACGCAGAGAAAGAGAAACAGTTAAAGAACCAGAAGAAGAAAAAAGAGGATGATGACGAAGAGATCGGCGGCCCTAAAGAGGAACTCATACCAGAGAAACTGGCCAGGGTGTGTGTTTGTTTTTGAGAGAAATGTTTGTGAAAGTGGGGAATTCTGATGAGACAACCAAATAGAAGACAAACATAATTCATGTCATTAGTAGGAACCTTAGGGGAAATTTGAAGTAACTTAAAAGCTGTTATTGTGCTTGGACAGAAACAGTTGTCTTTTGTTTTCCAGGTGGAGAATCCATTAGATGAAGCTATAAAGTTTCTGACACCTTTGAAAAACCTGGTGAAAAATAAAATAGACACACACCTTCTGGCCTTTGAAATCTACTTTAGGAAAGGTATATACTTTACATCTCTGAACCACATTCTTATCTCCATTTGAACAATCTAATAAAAAATATATATATATATATATATATATATATATATATATATATATATATATATATATAAATATCTGATGATATTTAGTAGTCATAATATTTACGTCTGCATGTAGTGAAAATTCACCTTGTTATTGATCTTATTGTGAACAGTTCAACCATGCACATGATCCTTTTCTTTCTTTCTTTCTTTCTTTCTGACCTCGTAATTTATAATCAAAATATCATAATCTGTGAGACTTAAAGGATTAGTTCACTTTAAAATGAAAATTACCCCAAGATTTACTCATCCTCACGCCATGACGCCATGTCCATGACTTTCTTCTTTCTGATGAACACAATCAGAGTTATATTAATAAATATCCTGATGCATCCAGTATGAAGCTCAAGAAATGAAGCTCAAGAAAGTGGTATGAAGCTCAAGAAAGTGGATCCATCCATCATAAAATGGGGGATAAATAAAATGGGGGGTAAATGAAGGCCTTCTGAAGCGATGCGTTAGGTAAGAAAAATATCCATATTTAACAAGTTACAAAGTAAAATAACTAGCTTCCGCCAGACCCCCTTCCATATTCAGCTTACGAAGAAAGTGTAACACCTCTCGCAGTTCAAAATGCTTAAGCTACATCCTACGCCTTATTTATCCATATTTAACAAGTTATAAAGTAAAATATCTAGCTTCCGCCAGATTGCCTTCCGTATTCAACTTACGAAAAAAGCGTAACCTGACATGACTGTTGAATACGGAAGGCGTAGGATGTAGCTTAAGCATTTTGAACTGCGAGAGGTGTTACACTTTCTTCGTAAGCTGAATATGGAAGGGGGTCTGGCGGAAGCTAGTTATTTTACTTTGTAACTTGTTAAATATGGATATTTTTCTTACCTAACGCATCGCTTCAGAAGGCCTTCATTTACCCCCCATTTTATTTATCCCCCATTTTATGATGGATGGATCCACTTTCTTGAGCTTCATACCACTTTCTTGAGCTTCATTTCTTGAGCTTCATACTGGATGCATCAGGATATTTATTAATATAACTCTGATTGTGTTCATCAGAAAGAAGAAAGTCATATGCACCTAGGATGGCTTGAGGGTGAGTAAATCTTGGGGTAATTTTCATTTTAAAGTGAACTAATCCTTTACCTTCTCTCTGGTGACGTATGACGCTCACTTTCAGATTTGCCAGTCAACAACTATATTACTTTTTTTCTTTTTCCAATTATATTTCACTCGGATGTACATCACAATATGGAAGAAATGATCTGCCGCTACTTCCGTTACATTGCGACTTTAATAGTTGAATAATTTTAACATTCTTTGTCATCAATTTCCTCACAGAAAAGTTCCTGTTAATGCTGCAGTCGGTGAAGAGGGCCAATGAAATAGACCCAGACCACCCTTGGCTTCACCAGTGTCTAGTCCGCTTCTTTAAAGGAGGTGAGTGAACCCAGAGTGCCTCTTCCTCTTAGTTTGGTTTTATCAATTGGTCTTATTTGTTGCTTTTGACACCATATTTGCCTCCATGTGTTGTGATTGGTTCTGTTGTAAAGTTTGGTCGGTAATGTGTTCATATTAATTGGCTAACAGTGTCTGAAAGTAAAGACCTAGCAGAGTCGGTCAGCATGGTGCTCAAGCAGGAAATCTCCAGGCTGTTTGGGGAAAGTAATGCTAAGAGCTTCAATCAGGCCTTCCTCAGCAAGCACTCCAGTTCCATCCCTCACCGAGTAGCAGGTACACATGCTCAACTTGTCATATGCTTCTGTTTTTTTAAATGCTACTTTTCCATAATGCATTTTCACCTATTTTTTTTTCCTTTACAGCTGCCAAAATGATGTTCTACTTGGACCCTTCAACACAGAAGAAAGCAGTGGAACTGGCTATAGCACTTGATGAATCACTGAACAACAGAAGTATTCAGGTACATAGTAGACTACATGACCTTAAGAGGATTTACTAGCTGGTTAATGTACAAAAAGTGACAAGAATGGACACATTTGGGTAAATGTTGTAAAACTACTTTTTAAAAGGAATGTTTCAGATTTATCCACCGTTAAATTTGCATATAGCAGAGGAAATGAAGACCGGATTTATATCCATTTTGCGGAGACATGTTTATGTGGCCGAGTGTAAATGGAACAGTTTTAACAAATCAGATAGCTATCCGATCAGTAAAAACACATGAAGTGACCAGGTGTAAACAAGCCCTATATTATAGCCATACTACTTTATTTTCTTGCAGATCTGTACAGAGGTTTTGGAAAGCCTGCGTGATGGCAGCCTTGGAGAGGCTAAAGAAACGGCTGAGTTATACCGAGCAGAGTGTCATAAGATCTACCCCTATACGCTGGCCTTCATGCCCCCAGGCTACGAGGAAAACATGAAGATTGCGGTCAATGGAGACGTCTCCACGGAAACTGAGGAGCTGGCCAATGATATGTGAACAGTCGAAGAGGGTGAAGGACTGAGGGAGGAGGAGGTGGAATGGGAAGCGGTGCGGCACCGCCACTGTCGAACATCCAAGACGGTTGCCATTGACTGTTGCGGTTCTTTGAGGAACTTCCTGCGATCTTCTACACCCCCAGAAATTGCAGTTAGGACTGACAGACAATGACTGTGTTTTGGAGTGGAGGAAGAAGAGGAGGGGTGTGGAGGGAGAGATGAGAATAAAACGCCCATTTTACTTTTTTAACCTTGCCGATGACTACACTCTAACTAAAAACTAGTCAAACATGCATCCCATTTTGAAATACAGTATGTCTGAATGCAAACTTTGTGCAATGGCGAGAGCAAATCCCATAGTCAACACACCAAGCAAGAGAAACGCACTCAAACCCATCTTTCCCCTGTTTTAAAGAGTAATTTATATGAAAAATAAAAGCTTAAAAAGGATATTGCATTTTGTGCAGAAGATCTGATTTCAAGTGGTGGCTGAATCATCTGAAGTTGGACATGGTTTTGGAGGCAGGCTCGGTGTGGACAGGAAGTGATGTCGTAATGAGGAAGCAGCATGTGTAGATGTTCCTTATTGCATTTTTTTGGGTGTTGATGGGGGAAAAAAAAAAAAAAAAAAAAACTTGCTTGATAATGACAGCAAACCGTTATCAAGAGCCCTTTCCCTCTCTGTTCCAGCTTACCTCATTTTATCACTCTGTCTGATCCAGTTGGGTTACAGAGCTCAAAGAAGAGTTTGTTGTATGATATAGATTTTTTTTGTAATAAAAAAAAAATCAAAATGTGAGCACATATTTAGCACCATCTCATTGACATTGGTAGGGTCTTTAAAGTATTTTATTGGCTCTTCAAAGTATTTAAAAATACATGACGTCTGAAGTACACTTTGTCTCACACACACACACACAAAACCTTTTTCTTTCACTAGATACATTTTAAGCTCATGATAGGCCACAGTTTTTCATATCCCTGTTTTTGGTTTCTGTCTAAGCTGGATTGTCAGACTTCCCTTTTACCAACGGTTCTTACCCATTTTATTATGCATAATTACATAAATGAATTCATGAATAAAAATGAATAATCATGTGTATTATATTGCAAAAAGACAAAAGTTTTCTTTAATTACCTGCTTTGATGTCTTACGAAGGTGGGCTTAGAAAACGAGTTCAAGTTTCTCTTATTTAAGGGGAAGTTGTAATCAGTAACCATCAGTCATGGGCATGTGAGGAGTGCTCACTGGAGCACTCTGAACTTTAAGCCTCCTTTTAATATCCACTTCGCGTTTATTTCTTGCCACGGGAACGGTAACGTTAGATGGATTCGTCCTTGGAGAGCTCCAGCTCATCGAACGGTATGCCGGTGCGCTGCTGTCGTACCTGTAAGATTATTGTGATCGGAGATGCCGGTGTCGGTAAGACCTGTCTGACACACCGCTTCTGCACCGGACAGTTTCCCAGCAGAACGGAGGCGACAATTGGTGTGGATTTTCGTGAGAAAGTTCTTGAGATAGAAGGCGAGAAAGTCAAAGTAAGAATTTAGTAATATCAGTTTTACTGTATTTTTGATTAATTTTAAAGCACGTTATTTTGGAGCAGATTACAAAATGTTGCCTGGATGCATAAAGCTAGTGCTTTTAGGCAGTGCAATAAAACAATTTCGCGAATAGGTTAGCGATTTTTTTACGTCATGCAGTTTCACGTAATCTCAACATCTCTTGTTTGGAAAAGTTTTGCACGTTTTAGTGGAATATAGTTTTTCATATGTATCACAATCAATGATAGGCCTATTGTTTATTGTCAAGTCCTAAACAGTACGTTTTATTTGTAACATGTTATTCGGCCAAAATAAGTTTTTCAGCCTTTTAACTTTTCACCCCATAAATCGAATCCTCTGTACATAATTGTCCGACTATCAATTCAATCATCGTTTCTCTTCTCATAATATGAATCAGATATGAATCGGACGTGTTCGAAAGAGTCATAACGCTTGTTCGAGATGCGCAGACCGATCTGCGAATTGACATTAAAGTACCGCGAGAGCGTTTGGAGAGCATACGACCACTTATGCTTTTGAATCGCTCTCGCGGTACTTTGATGTCATACGAACAGACCGGTTTTGGAACTGATTCAGTGAAGAGATCCGACTCAAATAAATGACTAGTTGACTAAATTGGAAGTTTTGACACCTCATCGTGATTTGATATAAATTGTGAAGTAAATAATTAGGATTTACCGGATCTGTTTATCGGATTCAATAACCAAGACGTAAATTCTTTACTTCTTCTTTAATTTTTAAGTGGTAGGAGATTTATTGCTTGTGAATCCCATGAAGGAACAGCAGTAGAACGCGGGATTTCACCGTGTTGTTGAGATCTCACCCTCTAAATGAGGAATTTCACTTTTGAGAAGAGAATATGTAGTCCTACGCCACAAATATTAAATAACAATTGCATTAAAGATGAACATTTACTTTACACTACTAGTACTACTCATACTACCCCAATTTCAACCGAGGCACTTTTATTTATTTATTTATTTTTTATTTCAAGCTCTGTATATTTATGTAACGTTACACTCTGAAAAATCCTGGGTTAAAAACAACCCAGGTTGGGTTGAAAATGGACAAACCCAGCGGTTGGGTTAAATTTTTGCTCAACGTGCAGGATAGTTTTATTTAACTCAACTATTGTTTAAAAATTACTATATGGCTGGCTTAAAATGAACACAAAATAGGTTGGTAATTAAAAATAAGACACATATTTACTAGAGGCAACAATAATAATCAAAAAGTTAACATTTATTAATAAGCAATTTAATAAATGTTTATTGTTTATTATTAATTAAACATTAATAAATGTTCATTTATTAAACATATTAATAATTGTTAATTTCCAACATATATTTTGGGTTAATTTTAAGCAAGCCATACAGTATTTTTTTAAACAATAGTTGAGTTAAATAAAACTAGTCAGCAGATTGGGCAAACATTTAACCCAGCAGTTAAAACAACCCAATTTCTGTGTTTGTCCATTTTCAACTCAGCTTGAGTTGTTTTTAACCTAGCATTTTTTAGAGTGTAGTAAAAACAACAACAAATGAACTTAATAAATACCATCAGGTCAGTCAGATATAACTCAATGGACACTCAAGTTTCAATTTTTAATGTTTCTGTAGCTCAACTGTTATGCCAAGCAATGCCAAGTTTATTAAGTCATGAGTAAAAATATGTATAATAGATATGTAGCCTATATGTGTACAAAAATATAAATCTTGTCCTTTTCCATCTCACTTTAGGTACAGCTTTGGGACACGGCTGGTCAGGAGCGTTTTCGTAAAAGCATGGTGCAGCACTACTATCGCAATGTGCACGGGATTGTCTACGTGTTTGATGTCACTAATCCCATTAGTTTCCGCAATCTGCCACTGTGGATGGACGAGTGCCGTCAGCACTCTCTTGGGCCAGATATACCCCGGGCCCTTGTTTGCAACAAGGCCGATCTGGTCACTTCGACGACTACATCTGTGTTAATCGAGCAGGCTCGTCATTTGGCCGAAGTCCATGGAATGTCTTTTTATCTTACTTCAGCCAAAGGTCGCAAAGGGGACCAGGTGGACAGCATCTTTTTGACATTGGCAAAGAGTCTGAAAAGCCAGAGAAGGCAGAGTGTGAACGAATGTGTGTTACAGTGCAGATCTGAGAGCTTCACAATCCCAGCAAAAATTATAATAGCACAAGAGAGCAAGAAGAAATGGGCCTGCATCTGCTAACGGACAGATGTACACAAGAGTGGTGTGCTATTTTCAGTATGTCCACTAACGGGGACAAGAGTAAATAGCAATTGTGTCATTTGAGAATCACAAGTCTGTGGTCAGAAAGAGAAAAAAATCTTTAAACTTTTTGCAGTCAAAGCAACTTGTCAATAATTATGTTGGCCATTATATAAATGAGGAATTATGAAGGAATTCCTCCAGCATGGAGCTTTCTACAGAGAAGTGTAACACTGCTAGACTAAATGACTTCACTCTAAACCTGGAGATTACAAAAACTGCTTAATGGAGCAAAAAGGACTAGTGACTTCACAGGTTATAAAGGGTAGCTTTTGGTTGTATAAAAGTTTTTGTAGTCTCTGACAAATGATTCTTCGCTTATTTGTTCTTGCTGCTCTGTGCTGTCCCATATATGTGGGTCTAAGGCTACTGACTAACCATATACATGTAACCGTATAACACAATTTAAATATATGACACATTTTAAATATATTTAACAGCAAAGTTGTTTTATGATTCAATAAAAGAAGTACATTGTCTCATAGTTAATATTTTTCAGCATTCTGAAAGTTACTTGTACAATCCTGTGACACAATGACCTATACCTGCAAAAAAGAACAGATTCTGGAATTGAAGCAGGAACACAAGATTCACTGACACCCTCATGTGGCTGTTAGATGAAACTGATGGGGGTTGCATAAGTTCTAAAAAAAAAAAAAAAAAAAAGATTTTGAAGATTTATTTACATTTTTGGCTATTACAAAGTTTGGTTTGTTGATTCTCAGACTATGGACATTAGCTTTGCTGCAGCTGTCAATTAGTTCAATTTAATTGTCATTTAATTGTTAGTCTTTGTTGTCTTTTTGAAATACTGTACACAATTTTAATTCTAAAATTTGCATTTACTTTAAGAATGTTGCCTGTGCATTTGTTTTTAGCCTACAGTCTAAATACTATTTAAGTTTCAGATCACAGCATCAGACGTGGAGAAAAGAGCTCCCTGTCCACTGTCTCAACCAGTATCGGCCTTTAAAACAAAACTTTATAGATTCAACTTTATTTGGTATTTCAACAATAAGAGTAGCCAATTTCAAATTACAATGATATCATTCTCTCTCTAAATGGTGTGGGTATGGGAAAAAAGGGTTATTTCTGTAATATCAAAACTGTTCTAATACTTCATTGCCTTACATGAAGACATTCTGCATCTGGTAAACACTTCAGACCACACCAACATGCAGAAACCTGTCCACTGTAACCAAATTCAAACCAAATCACGCTATATGTGCATGCTGTGTACAACATTAAAGGGATAGTTCACCCAAAAATGATTGTCTTCGGTACAAACCCGATTCCAAAAAAAGTTGGGACACTGTACAAATTGTGAATAAAAAAGGAATGCAATGATGTGGAAGTTTCAAATTTCAATATTTTATTCAGAATACAACATAGATGACATATCAAATGTTTAAACTGAGAAAATGTATCATTTTAAGGGAAAAATAAGTTGATTTTAAATTTCATGGCATCAACACGTCTCAAAAAAGTTGGGACAAGGCCATGTTTACCACTGTGTGGCATCCCCTCTTCTTTTTATAACAGTCTGCAAACGTCTGGGGACTGAGGAGACAAGTTGCTCAAGTTTAGGAATAGAAATGTTCTTTCATTCTTGTCTAATACAGGCTTCTAGTTGCTCAACTGTCTTAGGTCTTCTTTGTCGCATCTTCCTCTTTATGATGCGCCAAATGTTTTCTATGGGTGAAAGATCTGGACTGCAGGCTGGCCATTTCAGTACCCGGATCCTTCTACTACGCAGCCATGATGTTGTAATTGATGCAGTATGTGGTCTGGCATTGTCATGTTGGAAAATGCAAGGTCTTCCCTAAAAGAGACGACGTCTGGATGGGAGCATATGTTATTCTAGAACTTGGATATACCTTTCAGCATTGATGGTGCCTTTCCAGATGTGTAAGCTGCCCATGCCACACGCACTCATGCAACCCCATACCATCAGAGATGCAGGCTTCTGAACTGAGCGCTGATAACAACTTGGGTTGTCCTTGTCCTCTTTAGTCCGGATGACATGGCGTCTCAGTTTTCCAAAAAGAACTTCAAATTTTGATTCGTCTGACCACAGAACAGTTTCCCACTTTGCTACAGTCCATTTTAAATGAGCCTTGGCCCAGAGAAAACGCCTGCGCTTCTGGATCATGTTTAGATATGGCTTCTTTTTTGACCTATAGAGTTTTAGCCGGCAATGGCGAATGGCACGGTGGATTGTGTTCACCGACAATGTTTTCTAGAAGTATTCCTGAGCCCATGTTGTGATTTCCATTACAGTAGCATTCCTGTATGTGATGCAGTGCCGTCTAAGGGCCCGAAGATCACGGGCATCCAGTATGGTTTTCCGGCCTTGACCCTTACGCACAGAGATTGTTCCAGATTCTCAGAATCTTTGGATGATATTATGCACTGTAGATGATGATAACTTCAAACTCTTTGCAATTTTTCTCTGAGAAACTCCTTTCTGATATTGCTCCACTATTTTTCGCCACAGCATTGGGGGAATTGGTGATCCTCTGCCCATCTTGACTTCTGAGAGACACTGCCACTCTAAGAGGCTCTTTTTATACCCAATCATGTTGCCAATTGACCTAATAAGTTGCAAATTGGTCCTCCAGCTGTTCCTTATATGTACATTTAACTTTTCCGGCCTCTTATTGCTACCTGTTCCAACTTTTTTGGAATGTGTAGCTCTCATGAAATCCAAAATGAGCCAATATTTGGCATGACATTTCAAAATGTCTCACTTTCAACATTTGATATGTTATCTATATTCTATTGTGAATAAAATATAAGTTTATGAGATTTGTAAATTATTGCATTTCTTTTCTATTCACAATTTGTACAGTGTCCTAACTTTTTTGGAATCGGGTTTGTATATAATGTAAGTCAATGAGGCCCATCAACTGTTTGGTTACCGACATTCTTCAAAATATTTTCTTTTGTGTTCAACAGAAGAAAGAAATTCATACAGGTTTGGAACAACCTAAGAGTGAGTAAATCATGACAGAATTTTCATTTTTGGGTGAACTATCCCTTTAAAAGCCCTCAGTGAAGCAAAGCCTCGATCACCTTGTCATAATTAAGTTTTAGTATGAAAAATGTTTGCCATTTTTCTGCATACGCCACAAGGAGGCATGATAGCAGTAAAGTAAGAAGCGGTGAGCTGAGAGAAGCTCAAATACATGTGTTGTAAGACTGAGAAATACGCTATTACAGAAAAAGACAGCAGAAATACTGCAGTTAAACAACATTTTCCACACGTTTGTTTTTCTGTTATGGTGGGGAGTTTCTATTGGTTTTTATACCCTGATTTTTATATAGCCTCGTGAGTTTGAAAGCATTTTCCATAAACTTCTTGAAATTTAGATATTTCCACATAATGTGATAAAATGAATTCGCTCTTTATTGCATTGTTTTGTAATGACGTCCTGCCTCTTTCATCACATCTCACACTGAGAGTGTGAAGGATATACAAAAGCAGTGGAGGGAGGGAGTGTAGTGCACACGAGACATCAGAGAGATTTATCCAGCACTGTATTTTTTAATGGCATAGCACAAGGAACATAAGAAAGAGTATCTGAGACTGAACTTCTAATCTAGGGAATGAAACGATACACATTTCATGTTAAACGCCATTACATCAGCGTGCGATGCTCATGGAAAAGTCAGCGGAGCTCTTTGCTGTATTTTGGACATCATAGGCCACGAATGAATATCACAAAAATTTTTAAAAAAGCTAACTGAACAAACTAAACACACTGACTGAATTTCTCTCGAAGTGTACCTGAAAACTGAAAAGGGAATGCTGGTCATTCTGTTTGCAGCAACAATGCTCTTTGCGCAGGACCTCGCCGTGGCCGAGCCGAAGACGAAATGTTCATCCAGGTGTGATGTGAGTAAATGTCCGAGCCCGAGCTGTCCGAGCGGGTATGTGCCCGACCACTGCAACTGCTGTCTTGTGTGCAGCCTTGGCGAGGGAGAGTCGTGCGGTCGGAAGGATGATGCTCCGTGTGGCGACGGGCTAGAATGTAAATTTCCAGCCGGAAAGCGACTTTCCAAAGGCGTTTGCCAGTGTAAGGCAACTCACAGAGTGTGTGGCAGCGACGGAAAGACCTACGGTAATGTGTGCAAGATGAGGGCAGCCGCGCGTAAAGCCCAACAACGAGGGCTTTCCGTTATTACCCAAACGCACAAGGGTTCATGCGCGCCATCAAGCTCAGGTCAGTCACTGATAAGTTCACCTACTTATTTTTCCTCTTGATTTTTCTATTTCTGTTAAATCAGAATTGGTGCTGTGCAGTTTATCTGGACTAGCAACTAGTTGTCAATTATGTTCACTATCAGCGCCACTATTAACACTGTGCCTTTGCGCACACCACTTAAAGGGTTAGTTCACCCAAAAATGAAAATTCTGTCATAATTACTCACCCTCATGTCGTTCCACACCCGTAAGACCTTCGTTTATCTTCGGAACACAAATTAAGATATTTTTGATGAAATCCGAGAGCTCTCTGACTCGTCCATAGACAGCAATTTAACCACCAATTTCAAGGTCCAGAAAGGTACTAAAGACATCGTTAAAATAGTCAACGTGAACCCTTAATTTTATGAAGTGACGAGAATACTTTTTGTGCTCAAAAACAAAACAAAAATAACAACTTTATTCAACGATAGCTTCTCTTCTATTTTATTCTCTTACGTCGTTTATGTCCAGCACTTCCAGGTTCTACGTCAGAATGGCGACTCATGACCTACAACCTGGAAGCGCTGAGCGTAAACAGCTTAAGAGAATGAAATAGAAGAGAAGATATTGTTGAATAAAGTCGTTATTTTTGTTTTTGTTTTTGCACACAAAAAAGTATTTTCGCTGCTTCATAGAATTAAGGTTGAACCACTGCAGTCACGTCAATTGTTTTAACAATGTCTTTACTACCTTTCTGGACCTTGAAAGTGGTGGTTAAATTGCTGTCTATGAGGGATAAAAAAATCTCTCAGATTTCATCAAAAATATCTTAATTTGTGTTCTGAAGATGAACGAAGGTCTTACAGGTGTGGAACAACATGAGAGTGAGTAATTAATGAAAGAAATGTTTTGGGGTGAACTAACCCTTTAACTGTTATTTGTCTACTATAACGCTATTTGTATGAAAGTGTTAGTTAAATGACTGCTTGAATTTCATAAATGCATTGCATTTGACAGTATTTCCTGTCTTAAAGTTGCAATAGTTTACAAAGGTTTGGCAAATATGTTTAAATGATGTACACTCACATTAAGGGAAGACTCAGTGGCATACATAGGGTTCTCCCTATCATGGTGGTCGCCATGTTGAGATTATATGACGAGCTGAATAGTAGCTATCTCTTTTCCACGCTCATTTCTGAATAGTAGAAACCCCCTTGTTATTGGACCTTTCTGAATGTGGGGTTATACAACAATGGGTGACAAATGCACCTGCAAAATGGCATCACAATGTCATCAATAACTGAAAACTTTTGACTGATGCTTCATGTATGTCGATAAGACCACTGTTGTATTGACTGGCGAAATAAACAAACAATGACTTGTGAGTGAAGCATAATAGTCAGTCAGCTGTAGGACTGTTGCTATATCTCCACTAATTTTGGCTTCCTGTGTGATGTCTGATTTTGTCTGATTGAGACATCTTGGAATGCCTACTAAGTAGAAACACCAGTGTGATTTTGGATGTTTAGTAAGATGTCAACAGTTCTTAGTTCCTCTTACTATTCAAGTGTGATCTGTAGTTATGTTACTCAGAGCCAGAGAACATAAACACCATCCAAATGCAGCTTTAACCTTTTTATACTTAAGTGCGAAAAAACATGCAGCAATGTTTATAGATTCTAGCTCTGGAATAGGGGACACAATCTAGGCCGAATACCATCTGCGTCCAGCCCACAGAATGTGAGGGAAGTATTAAATGTGACACACCTAGTCACAGATGAGTGATCTAAATTATTACAATGGATGTCTTATATCTATTCTGTTATGTGCTCTGTGGGACATCAGATAGAACACTCAGATGGTCACTGTGATTTTGTAAGTAAGACATGTTGCTGGGTCAACATATTTTGTTGATTCTGGAAGAACATTCCAGTCCAAAAATGTAGTCCTAACCCTATCCTTACCCCTAAACCTAACCCTACCCATAACTTATCCCTTACATCAGAGGGAAATGATGAATTACACTAATGTAGAAGCACCTAACCCTGGTTGTAAGCCTAAACTAGACATAAAACTGTAAACTTGTCCCTCAAATCTGATTGGCTGTTTGGAATGTTGTTCCAGGAACATGTTGTACTTGGTGAAATCATGTAAACCTAGAAGATTTAGTTCTGAGCAGCACTTTGGAGGCTGCTTATAGTTAAGTGAGAGATTAAGTTAATGAAGCCTAAATATGTTTGTCTTTCATAGATCTGCAGTATATTCAGAGGAAATTCCTGTATCAGTGATTTCTCACTTTAAAACACACTACCTGTCAAAAGTTTGGAATAATTAAGTTATAATAATTTAATGTTTTCAAAAGAAGACTACATATATATATATATATATATATATAGATATATGTGTGTGTGTGTGTGTGTGTGTGTATAACTAAAAAGAGAATTATTAAAATACAGTAAATATCTTTATTATTATTAATAATTTTAATTATGCTGCTTATAATTTTGTGGAAACTGTGATAAACTACTATTAAGAAGTTTTGGGTAGATAAGATTTAAAAAAGAAAAGAAATTAATACTTTTATTCAGCAAGGGTACATTAAATTAATCCAAAATGACAGTAAAGACATTTATATTGTTACAAAAGATTTTAATTTTAATGAAATGATGTTCTTTTGAACTTTCTAAAAAAAAAAAGTATCACATTTTCCAGAAAAAAAAAAAGTCTCCACAAAAATACTAAGCAGCAAAAATTGTTCTCAACATACATGATAATAATAATAATAGAAAACCAATAGTAACTGATAAAATTGAGCACCAAATCAGCAAATTAGAATATTTTCCATAGGATCATGTGACAATGAAGACTATAGTAATGGCTGTTGAAAATTCAGCTTTAACATCACAGGAATAATTAACATTTTACAATATATTTAAATAGAAAACAGTTATTTAAATTGTAATAATATTTTACAATATTACTGTTTTTTATTGTATTTTTTGATCAAATAAATGCATAGGCCTAATTGGTAAACATAAGAGACTTCTTTCAAAAACATACTTTTGATCGGTATAGTGTATTAATTACACCATACATTTAAATTTTGGTTGCCACTTATTCTGCTAATACAATATAAATTCTGTGAGAAAGATTTGCTTAAATATTAATTTAGTGCATATTTACACTTGTATATCTAGGCTATTTACCGAAAACAAAGTATTGCTAAGATATTAGTCTTATTATTAGTCTTCATATCTGGCATATCATGCCATTGACGTGAATGATTCTTCCTGCTAGTATAGGTCCTGCACATCTGAACAGCCCAAGGTATAAGTTTAACTTCATCGCTGATGTTGTGGAGAAGATTGCCCCTGCTGTGGTACACGTCGAGCTCTTCCTCAAGTAAATACAATTCTGGTCTTCTGTATACCTATATTTATTTGTCATTTTTGTACCAATTGATACCTCACTGATTGATACCTCTATACCTCACTGATAGTCAACAGTTGCTTTGGTATCATTTTGTTAAGTTCTGTAGTAATCATAGTCACATATTTTAGGTCAGTGCAAGGATGCTATTACTGTCAGTTTACATCAAACTATTGTGAAACAATGAATTTGTCAAGTTGTATTGTTATATAATTTTTTTTTTTTTTTTTTTTAAAGCAATACTAGAATATAATTGTAACATTTTCACACTTAGCAATAACCACTGTTTTCAATGTTTGTGTCCAGCCATCCGCTCTTTGGTCGTCATGTACCTTTGTCAAGCGGTTCTGGATTCATAATGACGCAGACAGGTCTGATTGTGACCAATGCACATGTGGTAGCTAGTAGTGCAACAGTAACGGGACGCCAGCATCTACGAGTTCAGCTACACGATGGCCAAACCTATGAGGCCTCCATCAGAGACATCGACAAGAAGTCTGACATCGCAACTATCAAAATTAATCCAAAGGTGAGAATAATTTCACAAGAATTGACGACCCTTAACTATGGAAGCTTGTTTCAGGCACTGAATAAAAAATTAAAAAGGTAATTGCGACTCACAATTCTGACTTTTTTAGGATATAAACTTGCAATTGCGAGAAAAAGTCAGAATTGCGGGATATAAACTCGGAATTCTGACTTTATAACTCGAAATTTTGAGTTTATATCTCACAATTCTGTAAACTCGCAATTGTGAGGAAAAAAGTCAGAATTGTGAGAAGTTGTGACAAAAACGTTACAGGATAATGCATCAAAAAGAATAAATGGAATGTGGGTGACACCCGGTGGCTATTTTTGGTATAGCGTCTAAACAAAATCTCGTAGGAACTTTAATATTTGTGATATCAACTTCAAATTTGGAACACAACTTGGTTATACATATGGCTTTAATTTTATAGCAGTTTTAGAGTAAAAATATCTTGTAAAATGTTTAGTACAGTACATTTGTTTTACAGTAAACCTAAACGTTTCATACTTTAATTTTTTGAAGTGCTTCAGCAATAATCTGTTGAGTGTTTTCTTTAAAAAGAGACTAACCATTGTTCTGTGTTCTGGGAGGGTCCTTTATTCCTTGTTTTTCCTTTTATTTTTTAATATTTTATACTGTGTTTCCATGGTCTCCTTTATTTCTTTTTGTAAATGTGGAACAAGGCCTTGAGGCTGAAAAAGTTTAATCCTCAACCTTTCTTGCTGTCACCATAGATTTTTCATTACAGTGCAGTTTCCCAACACAAAGCCTATTAGCCAGTAGTCCAGAGTTCATCTTTCAGAAACTTTCAAAGTATAAAACTCAGCACAAATCATCCAAAATTGCAACACATTTGACTCTTAAATCCCATGTTTATGACTCCAGAGGCAGATGGTTTTTATCACACAATCTGCTTCATCTAGACACACTTGGACATGTTGACCTACATTTGTGTGTGGGAATTTAGGAGGTGTTGTGTTGTAAGAGATATTTTGTTTCCTGATGCATATGGATCTGTTTATGGAGATGTGTAAACGGTCTAGCGCAATATTTCTGTAGCCCATTTTTGATTTAGACTATCAAAGAGAAACTATTCAGAGTAGAGACTGCTTTGGAAACAAAAATTGAAGAATGTTCCCATGTCAGAGAGTCTGGAACGCTTGCAGATATTTTGTGTCTGTTTATAGTAGTTGATGTCATTTTCCCATCTCTTGCTCTGCAGCCTTAGACTTTTTCTACACTGACTGCACCCAATTCTGATTTGTTTTACAAATTTGTTCTTATGTTCAATTGTTTTTGCCAGCAATGAAATAAGACCAGTTTGTTCAGGTAGTGTTATCAATTAACAATATTACATGAGTCTGAGTGCTGTTGTTCATATCACCATCCCAGCCGGTGTTTTGATGATTTATGTTACCTGCAGTTAAAACAGTCATTTTTCAAGTTTAAAGGATTAGTTCACTTTCAAATAAAAATTTCCTGATAATTTACTCACCCCCATGTCATCCAAGATGTTCATGTCCTTCTTTCTTCAGTCGAAAAGAAATGAAGGTTTTTGATGGAAACATTCCAGGATTTTTCTCCTTATTGTGGACTTCAATGGTCTCCAAACGGTTGAAGGTCAAAATTACAGTTTCAGTGTAGCTTCAAAGGGCTTTAAACGATACCAGATGAGGAATAAGGGTCTTATCTAGTGAAACGATCGGTCATTTTTGAAAAAAAAAAATCCAAATGTATGTTTTAAAGGGGCTATATGTAAGATTTTTACTTTAATAAAGCATAAAAATACCCCAATATGTTTGCAGATATTTAGGAAACATGCTAAGTTCACCTACTTGTTTCTCAGAAAAACAATGCTACAGCCAGATATTCTACTTTGAAATGTGCGTTCCGTGTTGGAATGACTGTCTTTGTTTTGGTCTGTGCAAAACCGCGTGCTGCCAGTTTATCCAATAGTATTTCGACATCACAGGTTGCCAGTTGGCGGAAAACACTGCGTATTGCAGTCATGGAAACCAGCAAACAAACTGGGTCGGAGAATCGCAGATTCTACCTGACCTAAAAAGCCTCTGCATCCATCTAAAAATCTCTATGAACGACAGCATATTAAAACACAGATAAATCAACTCATCAGCTTACAGTGTGTAAGTCTCCTCAGCTTTTATTGTCAATTGCGCTCCCTCTTTTTGCGTGTCCTCAAGCTGGCCACCCGCGTCTTTGAAGGAGGGGGCGGGGCAAACAATATTTTGAATTTGGACTGCAGTACCTATTTCGACCACTGGGTGTCATTCCTACATAGAGCCCCTTTAAAGGGATACTTCACCCAAAAATGAAAATTTGATGTTTATCTGCTTACCCCCAGGGCATCCAAGATGTAGGTGACTTTGTTTCTTCAGTAGAACACAAATGATGATTTTTAACTCCAACCGTCACGGTCTGTCAGTCAAATAATGCGTGTAAACGGGAACTCCATCTATAAGAGTCAAATAAACACGACAGACAAATCCAAATTAAACCCTGCGGCTCGTGATGACACATTGATGTCCTAAGACACAAAACGATCGGTTTGTGCGAGAAACCGAACAGTATTAATATCATTTTTTACCTCTAAAACACCACTATGTCCAACTCCGTTCAGCATCCGGTTAGTGAGGTCAAAAAAACACGCTCTGATGATGGAACTGATGTCTCGCGCTTTGCTTCAATGAGTGTGGGACATCACTTCCGTTGTCAGAGCGCGTTCAGACCTCATTAACCGGATGCTGAAGGCAGTTGGACATAGTGGTGTTTTAGAGGTAAAAAATGATATAAATACTGTCCGTTTTCTCGCACAAACCGATCGTTTCGTGTCTTAGGACATCAATGTGTCGTCACGAGCCACAGGGTTTAATTTGGATTTGTCTGTCGTGTTTTTTTTTTACTCTTATAGACGAAGTTCCCATTTACACGCATTATTTGACTGACAGACCGTGACGGTTGGAGTTAAAAATCATCATTTGTGTTCTACTGAAGAAACAAAGTCACCTACATCTTGGATGTCCTGGGGGTAAGCAGATAAACATCAAATTTTCATTTTTGGGTGAACTATCCCTTTAAAGGCATAAAATGATTGCATCACAAGTGCTTCCACCAGAACGCGATTCCGTATTCTTCAAAAAGCTTACGCTGAATGTCCTACGCCTACCTTATTAAACTTACGGAACGAACGCGGCGCCAGTTCGTTTTTTTCCGTAAGTTGAATAAGGAAGGCTTAGGACATTCAGTGTATTGAGCGTAAGCTTTTTGAAGAATACGGAATCGCGTTCTGGTGGAAGCACTTGTGATGTGATCATTTGTGCCTATAAAGCATATACATTTTGATTTTTTTAGAAAATGACCGATCGTTTCGCTAGATAAGACCCTTATTCCTCGTCTGGTATCATTTAAAGCCATTTGAAGCTGCACTAAAACTGTAATTTTGACCTTCAGCCGTTTGGAGACCATTGAAGTCCACTATAAGGAGAATAATCCTGGAATGTTTTCATTAAAAACCTTAATTTCTTTTCGACTGAAGAAAGAAGGACATGGACATCTTGGATGACATGGGGGTTAGTAAATTATCAGGAAATTTTTATTTGAAAGTGAACTATTCCTTTAGTAGCTTGCTTCGTGAGGCAAAAAAAAATGTGGTAGGACAGCTTGAAGTGTGTAAAAAAAAAAAAAAAAATATGTGAGTAGCACTTCTTGACAGGAAAATAATTCATCAGAATGTGCCATTGAAATAACAACTGACATTATTTCAACTACATTTCAACATTGAATGTTGATAGCTGTGATTCAGGGCAAGGCTGCATTAAATCACAGCCATGCTGCTTTTCAGACCAACAGGATGATTTAAGTGTGATATACAATAATTCAATAAAAAAAAAAGAAGTTAATATTGAGTAATGTAGTGGTGTTTCATTCCTTAGTGAATCTGTGTTTTTAAACAAACAGAAAACATATTGACTGAATCACTTTTAAGTTGATTTAATTTGCATGAATTGTTCTGTTTGTCTTCAGAAAAAATTACCAGTGTTGTCACTGGGTCAGTCTGCTGATTTGAGGCCTGGTGAGTTTGTGGTTGCCATTGGCAGCCCATTTGCTCTTCAGAACACAGTCACAACAGGCATCGTCAGCACAACACAGAGAGATGGAAAAGAGCTCGGCATCCAAGACTCTGATATGGACTACATCCAGACTGATGCTATCATCAATGTAAGACAAAAGAGAATGATGTTTTCAAGGTACAAGAACTGTTTGATGGATGTTTTATCTGAATTTAATTGTTTGTTTCCCTCTCTTTCATCATCAATGGGAAGTATGGAAACTCAGGAGGTCCACTTGTCAATCTAGTGAGTGTGAATGGAGTAGAGGACACTGGTTAGATACATTTAATATTGCTATAGTTTTACATAATATTTTTGTCTTGTTAGGATGGTGAGGTAATCGGAATAAACACACTTAAAGTTACTGCAGGGATCTCTTTTGCCATTCCGTCAGACCGAATCAGCAAGTTCCTTGATGAATCCAATGATAAACAGAAGAAAGGTAAGCAATTCAGCAGAATGATTAGGAAATTCCAAAATGAATTCATCAACACAAATGTTAGCCCACAGAAATCTGATATTGAAATAGATGTTCATTTTTTATTCAATTCTTTGGATTAATCAGAGAATAGGTGTTTGTGAGTCCCACCTATTAAGTTACGTTCTGCCAACTGTAACAAAATGGCTACAAAACACAAACAATATGCATGAAACAGCCTGTCCATTACATCCTTGGTGTCATTTACTTTGATTTCAGTCAAACAAAGGGTAGTCAGGACAAACTTCACGCAGTCTCAAACTGTGAAGACTGCCTCAGGTGAGGTAATTGCTAGCAAATTTCACTTTGCTAGCTAGCTGCTAGTCATCTTGCCGGCCTGATGACATCAAACATGCAAGCTTTTAAAATTTAACTGGTCCATCATACCATTAAATTACTTTGTGAGAGGAGCTAAAGGTACCATATTGTAGATGTTTAGGCCAGAATGGTGGATTAGGTTAACTGTTAATCAAATATATTGTGAAACTGCTATGCATGAATTTGTCCCAGTAACCTGCTACTAGCTAACTGCAAGTCAATATAACCCTTTGCTTCGGTGTTTAACGAAAATCGCTAACGAAGAACAAAACAGCCGTTATTTTGTTCAGTTTCACATTGCAATGCAAATATTTGTGCTAAACTCATGTTTGTAAATAACACTCAATATGGGTTACTACAGTTATGATGGTACTTTTTAAGTCCTCCTGGAAAGTTTGTATTTATGAGTTGGGAAGTCGTAATTATGACGGCAGATGCGTTCAAATCAGACAAGATGGTGATGTACCAATTCTACAAAACATTCTACAAGAATTTGTAACTCAAAAATGATGAATAAAGAATGCGCATCAGGTGTTTTTCTGTTGCTTTTTTCTGTTGCTATTGAAGTTTTGAAGGTGCTGTAAACGGAATTGTTATATATTATATTGTAATAATACAGTACTGTCCTATTTTGTACATGCAACTATAGTTTCATTGTAAATGTAAAAAAAAAATAAAAAATTTACCGTCAATACGGTCTGCATCCTTGGCATTTGCCCTATTTTCACACTGACATGCCCCCAACTTAAAGAAAATCCTGAACTTCCCAATTGTATTTACTTTGTGATGCAATTCATGTGCTTTTAACTCATAAACACAGTCTTTTCCGGCATGACTTAAATTCACTATGAAATTGTACAAATATCTAAAACTAATAATTTCTCTTTCAGATATAAAAGGCCCCAAGAAAAGATTTATTGGAATCAAAATGGTCACTTTAACAGAGAAGTATGTTATGTCAGTCAGCAACATTGTTTTTTGTTTTTAATAGGATCCTTTACATTTATTAGTGTCAGGTGCAATCAGTAAGCTTTCTGAAAGGAGAAATCTCTGTCTGCATCCCTTTTCTATCAGATCTCATTATTTATTTATTAGGGCCGGAGCACCGATGGTATGAGGACCCTATTGTAATTGCACGGCCAATTCTTCTTCTCCCCTGGGTGCAAAATCTGTAAACCCAACAGGAAGATATTTTGAATTTTCTCTGCAAAATTTTGGCAGTTTTTGCCATTTCCAGATGTTGTACTTTATCGAACTCCTCCTAGAGCTTTAATCAGATCAATATCATATTTGGTCAGTCTAATCTAAAGGCCTTTGAGATGTTAAATTGCAAAGATCTAGTTTTTGCTGAAGGGCGTGTCCATGGCGGCCTAACAAAATTCAATGTTTTGCCATGAAACAGGAAGTTGTTGTAACTCGGGTATACAATGTCCGATCTGCCCCAAACTTCACATGTTTTATTAGAGTCCTGACCTGAAGACATCTACATGCCAATATTCAGTTACAATCATAGCACCACCTGCCAGCAACAGGAAATAACATGTTTTACACTGTGATTAACTCCTCGTAGAGATTTAACCAGAAGCACATCATATATGGCCAGTCTAATCTTAAGGCTTTGGCCATGTTAAATTGCAAAGATCTTGACTTTTCGTTGAAGGCGTGTCTGTGTTGTTTCGCCATGAAAAAGGAAGCTGTTGTAACTCAGGCATACAATGTCCGATCTGCCCCAAACTTCACGTGTGATAAGAGTCCTGGCATAAAGACATCTACATGTCAATATTCAGTTAGTCATAGCGCCACCTGCTGGCAACAGGAAATGGTATGCTTTACACTTTAATTCACTCCCGGAAACGCATTTCAATATGCCACAAAGTACCAAACATACTAGAAACAGTTAAATCATGCAACACTTGGCTAAATGCTAATGTATGCGATTAACGCCACGAAACAGGAAGTTGTAGTAACTCAGGCAAACAATGTCCGATCTGCCCAAAGACATCTACATGGCAATATTCAGTTACGGTCGAAGCGTCACCTGTTGGCAGCAGTAAGTGTGGCACTTTGAAATGACTTGGCTATAATTCTCCTGTATTCACTCGCTTACATGCATGTCGCCCACTGTTCACTGTTTTCCTGATGCCAACGGGTGGCGATGAGCCCGGGTGCGAGGGCCCTTTCATCGCTACTTGCAGCTTTATTTATTTTGTATTTCTCTTCTTTTCCTCAGCATTGTCCAGGGGTTAAAATGGCACAATCCAGACTTTCCAGATATTGGCAGTGGAATTCTTGTCCATGAAGTTGTCCCGGATTCCCCAGCTCAGAAGTATGTCTAAAGGCCAATTCACACTGCACCAACAGACGCCGACAGACGGCAACAGACACTTCGTTGGTTTTTTGTCAGATCAGTGTGTGACTGTCAGAGTGTGTCAGAGCTTGTTTTCGCCGACTGGACTGAACATGCTTGAATCGGATTTAGAATGTCTGAGATGTGGCGTGCTGTAATCTGGTGACTGTCAGCGTTCGTCTGCGTCTGTCGGTGCAGTGTGAATTGACCTTAAACGGATAGTTTACCCAAAAGTGAAAATTTTATCATTGTTTACTCAGCCGCATGTTGTTCCAAACCTGTATGAGTTTCTTTCTTCTGTTGAACACAAAAGAATATATTTTAAAGAATGTTTGTATCTATACAGTTGACAGTAACTATTGACTTAGTATTTTTTCCCTACTATTGAAGTCAATGTCTACCGTCAATTGTTTGATTACCAGCATTCTTTTTTTAAATACCTTCTTTTGTGTTAAGCAGAAGAAACAATTTCATACAGGTTTAGAACAACTTGAGGGTGCGTAAGTTATGACAAAAGTTTTTGGGTGAACTAAGCCAAACAATATTTGTTTTTACCCCAGATTCTTTTCAAAATGCTTTTTAGCATATAATATTTTAAGCTTGCTGTTACATACAGTATATGTTGTTGCAACATCAACCAACTGCAATTTTATTTATCCCAAACTAATCACGTGACATTCTGCTTTCATTGGTTCCTGTTCACAGGGGTGGGCTTGAAACAGGTGATATTATAGTGAAGCTAAACGGCCATCCATTGGTCAACACTGGAGAATTACAGGAGGCGATTCAGGGAGACATGCCCCTCCTTCTGGAAGTTCGGCGTGGTAATGATGATCTACTATTCAACATTGAACCTCATATCCTTATGCAATGACAGTGGCAGAGACGTGGACAGTGGAGTGATCTGAAGAACAAGATCAAGTGGAGAAGATTGGTAAAGACTGAAGTGTGCTTGAGTTTCTACAGCTGGATGAAAGTGTGAAGAAAGTAAAGCACAATTTACATATGTCATTGCATCTGGGCTTCAAAGGACAAATGCAGTAACAATTGCCTAGTATGCCCACTGGATCTTCAGACCATTTTCATCATTTTTAATAAATTAATTAATTGTTATTAATGTCATTCTAACTCCAAAGTAATACAGTGCCTTTCTGTCTAGACTGACTTGGTTTTCACAATAAAGATCAATTATCATTTTGAAAAATAAAAAAAGAGGCATTTTGTCAATACACTTTAGATTTACGCTGCTGAATGCTTTTGGCACATGAAGTGTATCATTTTCATTTGATTTGATATCATTGCTTAAAGGAAATACACCAGTCGCAGTAGTCTTTGCACATAGCTTTTGTAAAGGCAAACGCTAATATTGTTTATTAGTTTATTAAATGCAAAATATTTGTACAATGAATATGTGTTTTGATAAATGAATATTGAATAGGCTATACTCTTAAATAACTATTATTTTTCAAAGCTGATTTACAATGTCTAGCACTGTTTCAACACTGTTTTTATAATGACTTTTTGAATGTCAAGTAATAAATGCTCAGAATTATATCAGTCATTTTACTCATTTGTATCACACTGTGTATCCAGGTATCCTGTTGCTGGATAGGCAGAAGGACGCCAGGCTTTGTGAGAGTAGTGCAGTAAACAAAAAGATGGATTTGTTGATGTTAGAGTATGACATTATTATAATAATACATTATTACTTGATGAAAAACCTACCTATAGAGTAATAAATAAAAAGAGCTAAATGTATTGTTTTTATTTTTATTTGATATTTTTTATGTTTGCGTGTTGAAGTCTGGTGGGGATTGACTCTTTATGCAGATTAGTGAAAGTCTAAGTGATTACGTAATTTAAATCATCCACTCAACCGATTCGTTCAAAACTGCTGATTCATTAAGGAATGAAACAAGTCTCTTTATGGTTCATTGAATCATTTACTCGATTTGTTCAAGAACACGGAAGACCACTGTTGGTCGGTGTCACGGAGCAAAAAGAGACTGGCCATAATATTGTCTAAAATGTAAGTTACTCGCTATTAACTTCTTGTTTATTGAACTGTCATATAAAAGCAAATATTCCAAAAACTTCTCAGAAAAGTTTTGAAAAGATAACCCAGTCTTGAACACCTCTTGTAAACAGCAGATCCTGACAAAGTGGCATAAGAAAAGTTACGAGACAAAAGAGCTCCATATGGGGCCTTTTACACAGAACTCTTGCAGTCTACTATGATACTTTTCATTGTTTTTCCATGTTAACATGTGTCAGACAAACGTTAAACGTTGCGCTCGAATCTTGCGTATGACACTGCGTTCTAAAAACGCAGTAGTTTGATTGATCGCGGGAGTTTGATTGACAGGCGATCTAACCAATCATAACGCCGATCCGCCATTTTGTCCGACAAAGCAGTCAGGGGAGTTAGCAGATTAACGTTGGTGGACTTAAACTTGAAAAATGATGTGTACTGACTTCTTTCTGTGGTTGAAATGTGGTTCATTCATGTTTATTTGATGATATAAATTAACTAGTAAGAAGAGATGATTGGTTTATGAGCCGCTTGATCTGAGGTGCTACAGCAATCTGTCATGACACATTAAAGAGCCACAAAACGGTATTGTTTAAATTGTTTTAAAGCTGTTTGATCCACTGTATAGAGCAATACTCTAATGGAATTAGTGGGCTAAAGTCAGTCACACCTCGACTTTATTCCAAATAACGCACATTTCATAATATTATAAATACAGGCAAAGTCACTTTAAGACAAGTCATTTCACTCGGCGGCCATCTTTGAAACGCCTCTCGGGCATGCCAGTGTAGCTCCTATCTCTTTGAATGGGAAAACATCAAATTCTCTAAAGCTGTTTGCCAAGCTTTCGTTTAAATTTAATATTTGAAATCACCAATGAAATCTGACAACAACTGTCTCATAAATTTTGTTTCTGAATGCTTGAATCATGACAAAAAAAGGCATTTTTTTCAGGCTAGATCAAGCTAATGCGCATGCGCAGTCCTAACTGCACGTCTCTGTAGGAAGCGCGCGTCTGACTGTTTCTATAGGAACCGGAGCTTCTAACGGCCGCTGCAGTGACGCGATGACTTTACCAGTCGGCGATTGGCTCTTATTTAGAAGGCGGGACTTATTCCGCCATATTGCGCGTTGCACATTCTCCCCTTTCAAAACAAGGGGGTCTCGCCCAGGGTGTAATTCAATGCAGAACTGCCACTGTCCAGTGGCCTCAAGACATGTAGGCCTACTCAAAATTTCCAGCATGTGAGACAATTTTGTGGTAAGTTTTCAGCATACAGAGTAAGTGTTCCGCCTGTCATGGATAGCAGTTTGAGAAAAAAAAAAAAAAAAGTGCAATTTTATATTTTTGATTGATGAAATGGGGCAAAAAATCAAATGCGGAAAGTAATATTTTTCTCTTGCCTGGGTTGAGGATGAGTGGATACTTACACACCTAGAACTGTTTTCTGTCTGATCATCATCCTAAATCATCACATAGACAGATGTTATGAAATAGCTTTCTGCTATCCAGAACTTCCTCTGTTTCCAATAATTCACAGTTTATACTTTCTCAAAATATATTTTGAAGAATGTTGCTGGATAAGATGTTCTCAAGAAACATTGTAACCTACTTTCCTTTTAAGGTGATCTCAGGCAGTCAAGAGCAGTTCTGCACTGTTATTTCATCAAGGCACAATCCAAAACAACTAGTAAAGCCTGCAGTGACTCCACCGCTGTACTGAAGACAGGTAGGTGTGATTGGCACAGTGGTGGAATGTGACACTAATCTGTGTAAACAAACACATCTCGTCTACACAATAAGTGCTGCAAACAAAATATAACACATTTGATTTTGTTTCTCCAGACATATTAGCAGTAGTTGTAATATATAAATAAATAAAACACAACAATACTGTTAGGTGCATATAGTTTGTAGAAACATTGTTGCTGTGTAATAGGAATCTGAAAAAAATGAATATAAAAAATAATCATTTGTTTTAACTCTCAAAAGTGGACAAAATGTTAAACACTGTAGTAATAACATTTGTTATTTTCTGGTAGGATGCCTAATATCTGATGCATCCTGTGTTGACTAGATGATTCATATGGAAGTTAAAGTCCACAGGCAACCTTTTTCTGGAAGTAGGTCACTTTTGAACACGTGTCCACATTCTGACTCACATGCCAGTTCCTCTCTACTCCGTTTTGAGGCCGTTTAGAAGGGAAGTGTTTGTGTATCTCGGTCAATATGTTGTTTACTAGATAGAAAACAGAGACAAATATTTTTACACTTTAAGAAGACATGATGAAAAGTGTTTGAATTTCAAGTTAAGGCTGAACTTTTACAAATATTCTAACATTGCTAATGTACACTGGTCGGCAAGTACTGCACCTTATAATTAAGTTTTTACTATTAAACTTTTTAAAGGGACACTGTAACTTTTTTGTTCAAAATTAAGACACGATGTATGATGCAGGATGTAGGAGTAGCGTAAGCTGCTCCTACATCCTGCATCATACATCGTGTCTTAAGCTTCTGGCAGACGGCCGTACGCATACTCATTTGGCGACTTGCACAGTATGTGTACGGCCGCTTCGCTTCAGAAAAACCCATCGCTTCGCTTCGCTTCAGAAGGCCTTTATTAACAATCAGATTGTTAATACAGGCCTTCTGAAGCACAGCGATGGGTTTTTGTAAGAAAAATATCCATATTTAAAACCTTATTAACTATAATAACTAGCTTCTGGCAGACGGGTGTATATCTTCATCTGAAAGAAGATATACACCTAGGATGGCTTGAGAGTAAGTCATGGGATAATTTTCATTTTTGGGTGAACTATCCCTTTAATGGATGTAGCTACAGTAACGTCTTCAGCTAGTCAGCTTGAGATCCTTTCCATCTAAACTGGTTATATCTCTCAGTAGTGAAAGTTTTATTTATGAGAAAGAACCATATTCATCCACACAGTCATGCAGAGCTGAAGCACAACCAAAACAATGTTCTTCCACAAAATGCATGCTGTTTTCTTTTTATTTTTTTTTTAACCAAAACGGGCCAAAAGTTACATAGCGTAGCTTTAATGTAGGCAATATATGTAAGTGAGAAAGAGAGTAGAGTAAAATCACAACCTGAATAGTTAGAAGGATGATGCAGTATTCTTTTTGGCTGCCAACACACTTTCTCATGTACGTGTCCAAGTTTATTTTGGAGAAAGTAAAACCAAAGCTGTGACGAAGCAGTCTGAAACCTCAAGACCTTCACTGTGGACTTGATCTGAAATTCAGCAAACTTTTGTCTAGTTATTTTGGTTCATGTTGTGGTAGAGCTGTGGGATTGTGACATTATTGTGGATTTGGGAGACTTCAAGAGTAGTTATTGTATTTTTTTTTTTTTAGGATTTTCAAAGAATGGTCATTGGTGTGCGGTATTATCTAAAATATAGTGGACTGTTTTTGACCTTCTGAAGTTAATACCAGAGTCATAGCACAGCAGTAGCACACGTGCTTATGTCACATAAGGTTTTTAGTGCTCCTATGAGGACACAAGTCTGAAGCCAAACCACATAATTTCCCAATCCTCCCTCCCTCCTCTTTCCTGTCATCGTTCTTTAATAAAAGGTATAAACTTTTCTTGGCAAAAGTTAAAATTAGGTCTTTTGACATATCTATTGTCTACAGTTTCCCATCTTGGATAAAGCTTAAGGTGATGAAGGCAGGCAGAGTCATATTTAATTTACTGTAAAGAGCAGTTTGTGAGCACCCTCTGGAGGAACAGACCATCAGAATAAAACCAAAAAATAAAAACCAGCTCATGTTAGTATAGCTACTGTATAAAGGAGGACATTGCAGATGTTTTGACCCTTATTGCATTGAGTGCTAATTCATACAAATAGGCTGTTTACATTACATATGTCTGTCTTTTGTAACTGCAATGTTTTAACAAGTAATTCTTTGAGATATTTCAACAACGTTTAACTTTTAGTTCAACTTTTCATTTCTACTATAAACACTGTTGGTTCCAGCTGCGACTGATCTACTCAAGCTGCCAATACCTAACTATTTTTTCTTCCACATGTTGTTTTCTTTGTTTTTGAAGTCAGTACTGTTGACCGACCACTAGATGATGCTGTTTGTTTAGACATCAAGTAAGTCCTGCTCTTTGAGAGACGTGGCACAGTCATGCATCTACTTTCTAGTGTTTATTAGTCTTTCTCAGGCTGTTTAAATACCAGAGTTGTTCTTCCATCAGATGTTTGCTTCACCCTGCAAAAGTGATTTTCTTAATATTTTTTTGGCTTGTTTAAAGTTAAATTATCCTGCAATATATATATATATATAATTTAATGTTTCAACATCACCTCACTAAATTTTGTTAAATTTATTCCGAATTGAAAAAGATGAAATTAAGTCTTAGTTTTGCTAATCAAGTGAACTTGTTTAGAATTTTTTACTGGAAAATAAGCTAAAAATAATGATTATGAATATATATATATATATATTTTTGTTAAACTATAAAGTAAATAAACAGAGCAATTCCAAGAGGGTCTGCGCACAATCGGTGCTCGGGCCCTAATGAGATTTTGTTTGCACAAAAACCATGAGAAAATATGCATGGTGATATATTGTAAATATTAACACTGCATGCCAGATCTCCTTTATATGTTTGTCCATGTCTCATAATGAACTTTCTCTGTCACACTAATGGCATAACAGAGCATTATAATAGGAAGGCAAGATAGATGTCATCTACTGTATATGTTCCAATCCTGTCATTTTTTTTACCAAGTGATTTATGTCACTTTGTCTTTTTTCTTCCTCTATTTCTTAAATTGCACCATTGAACATCACTTACAGAAACTCACAATTACACATTGGGGCCCTCCTACAGAGACTTTTTTTCTGCAAGCGGTAAAAGAGCAGTGGGGATTCATACTTCTGGAACACAAAGCAGACAAAAGAAGTTAAACACCAGTCACAGATGCACTGGCATCTGCTCTACTGTCTCTGCGCCATTACAGATAATCTGTTTCCTGCCCACGCTGTGCTAATACTCATGTTATGACATCTGGTTTATGGATAAAAAATAAGATATTTTTAGGATAATAATTAAACATTGTTAAACTCTTGGCAAAATATTTCATTTTAGTACAGTTAATGTTGTATTCAGACTCAAAACCTCAAACCTCAAATGCTCACTTACGTATGTCACATGTCATCTTCTGAACCTCCGAGTCTGAATATGAGTGAATGTCCTTTTTGAGAGCCAGCATACATATTTCATCACATCTAGCTCATCTACGGTCACAGTACTGTAGAGTTTTTTTGTGTGTTATTTCAATGCAATTTCAATTCATTGACTTGCAAGGGTTTATTTAATGGCAGCAATTCCCTTGGAAATCTTTTGTCTTGATGTGAAACAAAAAAATATCAACGTTGTGTTTAAAAGTAAATGTTTGTTTGATGCGACTTGAATCAGTCTACTTCTGTGATTCAAAATATAATTACCTTTAATGCTCACAAAACACCAGTTAAAACGATAATTTGTGATTAGTCAGTCATTCTTATTAAAACTGCAGTCCATAAGTTTTGTCTCCTTTTCACCATATCTGTTCGAAACCTGCAATTGCAGTTATTTGCAGAATTATCATCTTTACGTGGGTTGTGCATCGACACGGCTCCTCAGCGCGGATGAATCTAACGTTTCTAGGAGAATGTGTGGATGTCAGTCACCGCACCGTCACCGTGGATGCTGTACTTCGGAATCACAGATTGTAGTCTTGGAAGTATGACCAAAATAAGAATTTTCACCAGAGAATGGCATCTGAACAAGTAACATCTGCCATTTTTGTTCTGACCAACTGAGGAAAAAAAGCATTACAATAAATTGCGCTACCAATGGTGATTAAATCTAATGATCGCTTAGCCTCATATCACATCAAACCGTGCAAATTATTATTATTGTTATACTTTGTTCTCAAATTGTAAATGTTAACAATATCAGCATTGCATGACTACATGTATTTAGTGTGTATTAGCGTTACTGTAGATTTCAATTTCTGTACAGCCTAATCTCTAATTGTTCATTTGTCATACCATACAATCTGCCATCAAAATAAATGTAATTATTCCAGCTGCTGTGAGAAAAGGCTATAAATGATCCACCACCTGCAGCATCCTCACATGATGTAGCCTGCTAGCCTACTGGGACTCTTTATGTAAACAGACATGACGTAATGATGCAAAGACGAACGGCAGCATGCCGAAACCTACCAGTACCACCCGAATTAAAAAACATTATTACAAGCTTACCGTTGTGAATTGGGCTAAGGTAAGGAGATAGTTTTGAACTCTGGATGGTTATGTACTTGCTCAAAAATTGATTTTGGATCATTTTTAATCAAAAAATGTTACGGACAGCAGCTTTAAAACTTCATGTTAAAACCAACCACTGAGCAGAAACACTGAATCTATTGGCCGATCTGCCTGGTTCATGGCTGTGATATGTAAATTACCCATCTGTCGGAGAAAGTCATCCACATAGCAACTATATTTCTGTGCTGTCCTGAGTTGACCTGGTCACCCCCCAAAAATCCCATGAGCCAGCGATGGCATTTTGTTGTCCGGTATACTTGATTCGTCTGAAACTTGCTACAGTATGTTTAATGCATGCCAGTCATACAGTCAGAATGTGGTAAAGGTCACACAAGGAGACAATATGGGATCTTATTAGGTCAAACCTGAACAAATGATATCTGGGATAATCTACAAATCAGAACAGATAATTATCCTAATCTCTGGCATTTACAGTTGAGTGATTATAGTTACAGCTGTTGCTAAGCAGCATCAGAAAGAGAAGACTAACTACGGTAATTTAATGATTTTATTAACTAAGGTTGTATCTCTATTTTAAACTGCGTGGGCTGAGCTACAGTATATGTGCATGAATTTGTGTCTGTAAGCTACATCTTATACTGAATATGTAAGACTGCTGACTAATGCTCTTTTAGGCCTAGAATGTCATTTGCAGTTGTAGTAGTGATGACACTGGTTACAAATGACAACTACGGAATTATTTTGAATTAGATCTGCTAATTTTGGTTTTTAGATTTCATTTTAATTTTTTTAACAATAACATGCTTCTTTCAGTTTTAAAAGAGACATTTATGTATGACAGTTTAGTGCACACAAAAACATTTTTGACTGATGCAGGCATGCAGGCTTATTGGCTTCATGTAGGCTGCAAACAGTTTACATTTGTGTTTTAGGCCTGTAATAAACCATGCAGAAAATTATATATTAGATTAGGCTACTGTTTAACATTAACATTAAAGGCCCAACCAAAATGCAGGAAGTGAAAACTGATTTGAGGGCTGGATTTGAGGATAAACTAAACACTTGTGGGATGTACAGCAAGTATCATGCACATTAAATGTTTGAGACCCCTGATCTAAACTGCTACTATCGCCCTTAATCTTTGGCTTCTTCCTTTTACAGTTGATGCCTGCAGTTTTTTATTTGTTTTTCATTTTTAGTCAGCACTACCCACTATTTCCAGATGTTATTTTTATTAGTGATGTTCTGATGAAATTTTTAGACAATGGGTCTCATTCGCTGGTAATTTCACATGAATAGCAGCAGGTGTGTGCACTAAACACATACTGTGTATTTGTTCTTACGCTTATTTTAATGTTGATGATTCTGAAGTATTCTAAAAGAGGGAGTGTATGTCCACAGCTAGTAATTTGCATAAAACACACACCATATCTAAGTGCTTTTGGTACAGTGCTCACCTCTCTCTCTCCTACTTGCTCATGCTCTCTATCATGTAGTACTCTTGCCTGAGCACACAGCAACAACACACAGTTAAAATACAATATAAACCTGTAAAAGGTGAAGCTGGTGGAGGTGGAGACTCAGATGGAGCTGAAGAGGTGAAAAGACCAGATGACACCGAAGGACCTGGATGCCAAGTCAGAGCCGTGGTGACGAGCGGCAGAGGTGGAGCCAGGGTGCCAGAGGACTGAGGAGGAGCTGGTGCGACTGAGGTGGAGCCAGAAGAAAGGAGGTGCCTGACGGAGCCGAAAGTGTGGAAAGATGTGGAAAGCCTGGTTGATAGGCCGAGGTGGGGTGACGGGCTTGGAGGTTCGAGGTCGAGCCAGGGGTTCGACATACCAGGGTGAAGCTGGTGAACAGGAAGTCCAAGGCGGATCAGAGCTGCTGAGAGGAGCCAGTGAAGTAGGAGCCGAAAAACTGAAGGGAGCTAGCAGAGACATGGCCGAAGAATTGAAAAGCATGGGCAGGGAGTTCAAAAAGGGCCTCCTTGGCTTATACTGAATAGGCAGACAGTTAAAAAACGGCCTCCCTGGCTGATACGGGACAGGCAGAGATTTCAAAACGGCCTCCTTGGTCGATATGGGACAGGCAGAGGAGGTGGGAGTGGGAGGCATCATAATCCACACTGACATGGTGCTTGGCGACAAAACAGACATGGTACTTGGAGATGAAACAGGCATGGTGCCGATCTTTACATACTCCTTAATAATGGGGTTCAAAGTCAACACACTCACATTAGCATTGGCACTTTGGGCCGGGCTCCACTCCATGCCCTGCGCTGGGCTTGTCATGAAGTCCGCTAGTGGCTTGGCTGATGGTGTGACGTGCCGCGGTCGCTAGCGGGTTTTGATTCTCCTCACTCTCACCGCTGGAGATGGGGGACCCACACTGATGTAAAATTCACTAAATGTACTCATGGAATGTTCTTTGAGGGGCGTCTCAGGGCAGGTGCGCCTTAGTCTGTTGATTCAGACCTGCCCGTAAAAATACGCAGAGGCTGATGCCATCCTAGTTCACAAAGGGAACCAGACCTTGAAACCTCTACGTATGCTCCGGACAGATCACCCTGGGAGAGGAGGATCTAAACTGCTGCTAGATCCATTTATACGGTCTGATCTTCTGTCACGCAGTAGTTGCAAACAAGCGGAAGTAAAAGGTCTGGATCTATTTGAAGCAGTTATTCCTTTTTAATCAAAATAAACTCAAAAGTTACACTTCAGATTGCTTGAGACAAAAACATGAGAAATGGAACAGCACCTAATACAATGACGAGAACAGTCACAGACTAACTGAAAATAGCTATGTTTCTATTCAAAGCTGCGAATTTAACTTGTGCGCAAATTTGGAATATTGCATAAAACATTTGTGAATAAATGAGAATGGTCGGCTGTTTGGTCCAGTTATGCCATCTCATCGCAAAGTCCCATAACTTTTTTGATGCACAATGAGAAATTTATTCGGTAGAAGTGTTTCCATCGTAGTTTATGCGCATGTTTTCTTATCTCATAAATTTATCCTACTCAGTTGAGCGCATACGTTTTTTTTAATGTACATTTTTAGAATTTATGCGCATCTTGGTGTTTCCATCCAAAAAATGCGAAATCCCAAAATAAACATAGCTAATGAGGACTTAAGATAATCTTTAGAACATCTAAGTGTACTCAACTGTGCTATTTTGAGACACCATGAATATAAACTAAAATGTGCTTTTAACATGCTCTTTTTTAATACAGACATTAGAGAGACAATCTGATTAAAAAAGAATTCCAGTCAGTCTTCATGATCAGCTCTTTTGACACTCCTCCCTTTGAGGTTTTTCGTATTAGCCCCATTGGAGTGGCTACTAGGAAATTCTTGGGTAAAAAACTCCTTATAATCGATCTGTCAGCTCCACATAATTCCTCGTTCCCCAAAAACAGCTTGATTTCTCTCAAGGAATATTCTCTTAAATACCACGACATAGATCATGTGATCGTTACGATAAAAATTGTGGGTCATGGCACTTGGCCTGCCAAAGTTGACATCACTTCTGCTTTCAAAGTGATGCCTATCTATCTGGATTCATGGCACTTATTTGGGGTGTGCTGGCACAGGAAATTCTACTTCGCCGTATATGCTTAACTTTTGAATACAAAAGCAGCCCCAAGATATTCAACATGTTATCAGAAGCTGTTAGTTGGATTTTGTCAAACAACTACGCAATTCCTCACCTTATTCACCTGCTAGAAAATTTTCTTAATCATCTTGCCTCACAATGCCATCCCAGCTGTGCATATCCTTACAGTTCAAAAAGTTTTTTTCTGAGCTCAAAATCCTCATCACCCAGAAGAAAACCATGGGCACCACCACATACATCGATTTCTTCTGCATTAATTTTGATTCAGTCCATTTCCAGGCTTCTCTGCCCAAGAAAAAAAAAAAAAAAAAAAAAAAAAATCACCGGCTCTCTCTCATTTTCTGTTTAAGAAATTCAGGATGCTGGTTCCGGACGTTGGACTAATACCCAACTCCAGTACCTCACTATTCAGAACTAATATTCCCATAACCCACCTGTTAAAACCCCTAATTGACGCATTGCTCAACGCCATTCTCCAAGCAGTTTCTCCCAGAACCCTCTAATCCTGTCACAGCGTGGAGGTGTTTCAAAGCATTCAACCTTTCATATAACCTTCCGTTACCCGATTTTTCCCTCCTCTCAATCACCTCATTTATCTCCTACCTTAACAGTGTTAAGGGCCTCCAAGTCAGGTCCATCAAAGGTTACCTGAGTGGCGTCCAATTTTTCCACAAACTGATCTATGGCAGTCACTTCCCCGAGATAAATAATTCACAAACCTCCTTCCTGATCAAAGGAATTCAGTGATCCCAACCCACCCACCCTGACACTAGACAACCCATCCACCCTGACACCAGACAACCCATAACGTTAGAAATTCTCATGAAATGTATTCATACCCTCTGCACAGGCTACCACCCCATTAATACTGCCCACTCACTCGATGCTATGTTTATTTGAGCCTTTTTTGGTTTTCTTAGATGCTCCGAACTCACAATCGCTTCTAAATTGCTTCTAAAAATCCACCCCACCGTCTCAGACTCATCAGTACTCGATAGGCAAACAATCTCCTATTCGATTAAACAAAGCAAGACAGACCAAGCAAAAAAATTTTCACCCTCTAGTCACCAGTCCAGCCATTACCAGTTTCTTTTTGCCTACATCCAATTCAGAAGCTCTCGGGCTAAATCCCCTTTTGAGCCTCTGTTCATAGATGACTCCAAAAAACCTGTTGTACTTTTTGGTTCCAAAAACACCTCAAATCTGTTGTCCTACAATTGGGTGTCCCCACAAAAAAAAAAAAAAAAAAATTCTCCAGTCACTCTTTTTGCATCGGGGCAGCAACCACAGCAGCCCAAAAAGGCCTCTCCCAGCAGCAGATCCAAGCTCTTGGTGATGGTTTTCAGATGCTTTCAAAAGCTACATCAAGACCAATCAGTTCCACATCAAAAAAGCCCTCCAAACCCTCATCAACTAACTAGTCCACACCTACAAAAAATAAAGCTCGGGTTTCTATCCTCGGTTGACCTCAAGCAGAGTATTGAACTCCCGTCGGATGCTGCAAGAGCCCTCCAGGTTGAGCGACCACGCTTTTTCTGTTCAACCTTGGGCTTACCCTTCCGATGCCATGAGTATTGAACTCCCGTCGGACCCTGCAAGGATCGAACGGCTATGCTTTTCCCCGTTTGTTTGCCTGGCGAGGATTACCCGTCTGATGCCGTGAGTTTTGAACACCTGTCGGATGCTGTGAGAGCCCTCCTGGTGGTTCAAATCACGCTGCTCCTCATTCATCGGCCGGTAGCGCTCACCCGTCTGACACCGCAAGCTGTTTTCGTTAAGAAGTGGTGTGAGCCCTCCCAATTGGGTGTTGCAAATCACGCTGCTCCTCATTCACCTACAGGTAGGGCTCACCCGTCAGAAGCGGAATGAGCCCTCCTGATCGGGCGTTCGAAATTATGCTGCTCCTCGTTTAGTGACTGGTAGGGCCCACCCGTCCGACGTCATGACCTGCTCCCGTCTGAGGTTGCTTGGGCCCTCCCGATCAAACAACTAGGCTTCTTTTTGAAATGCCAGCCCGCCAAATTTCAGCGCTCATTTTGGGTGGTCTTTTTGCTCATTTGCTTTTTTGGGGAGCACTCTGGGCTCGGGCCAAATTCCGAGCTCAGAGCACTCCCCTCGGACAGCATGCCAAATGTGCATAACCTTTACTCTATTTAAGTATATGTAAGTGTGAACTTGTGAAATGTTATTTAAATACATTATTATACTTTGCTTTTTACATATACGTGCAACATTTAAGGCGTAAATAAATCATAAATGTTAGCTATATTATGTTCATTATCTGTCTAGCGATGTATGTTCATGCTGAAATATAATTAAATAATAGTTTGTATTTTAAAAAAAACATTGTGTCATTATGTGATTTATATTTTGCGGTTCAGAACTTCTGTTAAGGGAACATATGAGCATTGATGCTCCCTGGTTTTCACGGTGTGTTGTGGGACTTTTTAGGGAGCGAAAGGATTTTGCGTTTGAGACAGCCCTTAAAACTCCTTGAACAGTGCCCTGACTACTGAACTAGGGAGCTGATTGAGACACACCCAAACAAAACTCAAACACAGAAACAGATGTAAAAACTATCTTCTTGAACTGGAAATCCCGAAACACTGTTCACATGATGCATTGGAAAAATTTGCTCACAGACTACATCTCCCTAGAATATTTTTTACCTCATTACAACTGTATATCGGAACTACAACACTCCAGATCAGACCTCATTCAACTATTACAAATCTGACACACTCATCCTAATTAATTATGTATTCACTTATTATTATATATATTTATACAAGGTTTTAGTAATATTATGAGTATTTTCATTATTATTATTGACATTATTGTTATTAATAATATTATCAATATCATAGAAACATTGAGCAGTGATGGGATGATATTGATGGTAATAAGATGATATTGATGGGATGATATTTTGCTTTGTATAAGGACGGTAACGGTTTAATGAATATCTTTAATAATTTAAATAATTTAATATATATATTTAAAATATATAAATATAACTAAATCAAATCTACACCCAACATACACCACACATGATTTTAATGCACCAAATGCTGATTTTAATGCACCACACCCTTCTTTTAATGCACCACCTCAGCTTAGGCATACATATATATACAAATAGTAATCATACTGTGAATGAGAAAAATAATAATAAAAAATAAATAAATAAACAAACAAACATGCACACTGACACAGAAGCTAGGATAGGTGTGGTATGTGTTGGGTATGTGTCATTATTTCATTACATTATTATTATTACTATTGTTATTTTATCATCATTATTATTATTATTATTATTATTATTATTACTGTTATTATTATTGATATTACTGTTGCCGTCATCACAAAATATTATCATCATCACCATCTTTAGTATTACTATTGTTATTATTATTATTATTATTGTTATTAATGTTATTATATTATTATTGATATTACTATTGCCGTCAACACAAAATATTATCATCATCACCATCTGTCACAGACACGCCAGGCTCCACCATCACCCAATCACAGCACACTCCTTCACCCGAATACTGATCACGCACACCTGCACCCCATCAGCACAGCTATCACCAGCAGCATAAAAGACACACTCACTCACACAGTCTTTGTCCAGTCTCGTTAGCATCTAGACTTACCTTCATGCTCACATCAAGGACTCCTTCAAGCTACTTACCTGTCTCCAGCATGTTCCCAAGTCTCCTTCGTTGTTCCTCGTCTCGTGTGAGTTCTCCTGTGTCTTCTCTGCTCCAGTCAGTCTCCAGCCCGCTTCTTCTGCCAAGGAAAAGGACAGTATTACTCAGATATCCTTATCAGTTACCTGCAAATTCCACGTTCACTCACCTGCACTGCTGATCACTCTTCTGGTTGTTCAATAAACATGTTACCTGCATTCCTGTGTCTCTGTCCCTTCTGTATTGTAACACCATCTTTAGTATTACTATTGTTATTATTATTACTGTTATTACTATTATTGATGTTACTGTTGCCGTCATCACAAAATATTATCACCATCTTTAGTATTAGTATTACTATTGTTATTATTATTATTGATATTACTATTGCCGTCAACACAAAATATTATCATCATCACCATCTTTAGTATTAATATTGTTATTATTATTACTGTTATTACTGTTATTATTATTACTGATATTACTGTTGCCGTCATCACAAAATATTATCATCACCATCTTTAGTATTAGTATCACTATTGTTATTATTATTACTATCGTTATTATTATTGATATTACTAAAATAGTAAAAAAAAAAAAAAAAGAAACAGATGTAACACTGGGTATACATGTTTTTGTGTACATGTGGTTTCAGTTGGTTTTAAATTTTATTGTAATTTAAAATACATTTTAGTGTGAACTTAATTGATAATGATTTCTGCATTAAAATTGTATATAAAATGATATGCATATATACAACTTAAATGCATATTTTACACACAAAAATGTGAAAATGGTTAGTGAATAAGACTGTAGAATTTTCCTCATAACCTCAGAGGAACAGTCTTTTAATCACTCACTCCTTCAGAGTTCTATTTCTGGAGGCTGAAGTAAGCACATGTGGCCATTTATGCAGCCCGCCTCGGTGGAGAGTTTGCACACAGACTGATAGGGGAGAGGGAACAACAGAGAGTGCTTTTGCACAATTGTAGTCTGCCACTTACCGAATCCAAGCTCCACGGACACACACACTAAAACACTATTACAATTGGAGCATCTAAGCCATGGTAAATAACCTTTGAAGCTTATCTGGACACATAATATATAAAGCCATTACGAGAAATGAAATAGCAAAGGTGATGGAGATGATGAGACCGAGCAAATAGGGTGTGTTTTATTTTCCCTGCTAAAAATTGGCAGTGTTTGAAGATTTCAGACACATATTCTCTAATAGCACTGACCAAGATTAAAGGCCTTCCAGAAAGCTTATTATACTATTTTTAGTAAGTACTTTTTCAACATACTTTATCTCTAATGCTCTTTATTGATGTATTTTTGTCTGTCTTTGTTTTTCTTTTGTGTCATTCTTCATTATCTCCTCTTCGTGTCCAAGAATGTTTTTCCAACCACGTTCTTCACATTCATTCAATTAATTTTACTCTATTCGCCAGATGATAGAAAGAGGAAGAGAACATTTGCTTTGTCTTCTATTTATGTCACTCCAGTGGTAACAGACCCACTGTTTCTCAGAGCAGCAGGTGCTTATGGATGATAAGAAGTACCTGTCAACTGGTACAGCACTCTCACCTGTCACATTTAGACTGCTGTAAAGTGCTAAATATAGTCAGACCACTGCAGTGCGCGTGTTTGTGGGTGTGTTCATCTAATGAGTAATACATGTATAAAGAAAAATGAAAGCAAATAATAAACTTAATTTAAAATCATTCATTTAATTGATACCTTAATTCAGGTTTTTTCAATTGATTTTCAGTTGAATTAATTCAAATTAAATGAAATCCCACTTCACAATAAGGTCTCATTTGTTATCATGAACTATGATCAATATATTTTTACAGCATTTATTAAGTTTTGTTAATAAAAATACAACTGTTCAATGTCTGCTCATGTTGTTTATCATTAGTTCATGTTAACTAATGTTGTTAACTAATGTTAACAAATCAAACCTTACTGTAAAGTGTTACCAAATTCTCTAAAAACCTTAATATAGGGTCTTTCAAAAAAAAAGAAAAAAAAAAAAAGAATGCAAAATATCATAAAAGTAGTCCATATGACATACTACATTTCATGTCTTCTGAATCCATACAATCACTTTTTGAAGAACCTTTCAGTGAATCTTTAATGAAGAGATTGATCCAATACATAATAGGCTTTTGAAGATTTGGAATAGTATAAGCACAGTTCATGTGGACTACTTTTGGACTACTTTTCATGTGGACTACTGTTATTTTTATGGTGCTTTTGTGTCCTTATTTGAAGCTTAAATCACAATCACAAACCATAAATTCTTTAAAGTCCCCCTGTAGTCAGTAATTTTATCCTTTAAAACTCATCGTTGATCACCAAAATGACACATTTAAACATTTTTTCCTGTGAAAAAAATAAATAATAAATTCTTCATGCCTTAAAATAGCTTGAATGTAACTCTACACCCTTGCCTCATTTATTATACTTGGATCTATGAATATGGTAATTAGCCCCGCCTCCACTCACTCTCGCGAGCTCAAGAGATCCACTCGGTGAACTTACCGAGGTGAACACTGCACAATGGTATCGCTTTTTAAAATGCCAAACACATGATGGTAATTAATATGATTAGCCTTTTGCTATGTTATCAAACAGCTAATAATGTGTTGCTAATGTTACACCAACAGTCAGACCTCTGTCTTCTAACAATCAGTATCCTTAGAAATGCTTTGAACACATTAATGTCAGTGGAGAAAGGCATATAGTTCATCATAACATTGTTATATACATCATACACCCACTATATTGGTAAATCTACCCGATTTTTTTTTATATCAAGAGAAAAATATACCGGGATATATATTCTCTTGAGACTCTCCTGCTTCAGGCACGTCGACGTGATTGGTTACAAGGTAGTTTGTGATGTCAGAAACACTAGAGATTTCAAACCGTGGGTTTGAGACCGTCTTTTTTTCACTGCAGTTTTAAATAGAAAATACTCAGCAATGGTGTTGTTTGTAAAGCAATGGTCAACTTGTAAATTTGCACATGGTTTGTCTTAAAGCATATTAAAAACACCACATAGACACAAACAACATTAAAAACTTGTTTTTCACCACAGGGGGACTTTAAAATGTCTTTTCCTGTTTTCTTTTTAGCGTAAACTATCTCTTAGTGAGCTGTGTCCAATACATTCCATATGTATGGTGTATTATTGTTTGTGGACTGTATGTTTTGGGGAAAATGGAAGGACTGTGATAAGCCTGTGGAGCCAGTACTGATTACAGAGGTGCTGCTTGCAAAGAATACATTACTGGGGGGCTTGTGCAATCTCATTATAAACAAGGCAAAATAATGCTAAGTGGCTTGTAAAAACAAAAGGAGAGATGTTAGTGTTTACAGGCAGGGTAGAATGGCTTCGTCACATGGATTAAATCAAGAGCACGAGTAAATAAAAATGAACTGCAGCTTTTTGTTATAAATACATGTTATAGTTGTTAAAGTAACTAAGTGTGAGAAAATTATGAAATAAAAAAAACCTTTTCTGCTAGAAAAAGGAACAATTATATTTTAGATATGATTAAGTGCTGCAATCTTGACAAATAATAAAGTGCTGATAATATGTCTTTTGATGTCAATAGTTATTTCAGATGAAATTCTTGGCTTTACTATGTTGTATGGTGTATTTATAAGTAATAATGAATTGGAATCTTGAGTGAACACAACCCCATCCACTCCCATCCTAACACGCACACCCAAGTGGAGAGTCCATTAAATTGAAAGGAAAAACAAGTTTATTGCAAAACTGAAATTCCAGTCGCTTTAGTGTAACATGTTGCTCCATTAACAAAGGAATTAAACAGGAACTATTACCCACCGCAGTGAACTCCTTCAAACCCCAGAGCGCTTGAGAGGCTCGAAAATGAATGGGATTTTTGTGGAGGAGTAGCATATTTCACAACAGCCTTTGGGTTCACTCCAGACTAGCCTGGCTCTGGGTCCACTTTCACTCAATGTGATCAAATCTTTTTTCAGTGTTATTTCATCAACTTTATTCTTACAGACTTGCGCTCCGAGACGACGCCCATCTATCCCACTTTAAAACATAAACCATCTGGACATGTTTTTAGACATTATAGTCACACAAAGTACAAGATGGTAATCAGCACCCACAACAAAGTTAGCAGATAGTAAGCAGATAAGAAATGCAAACAAGACAGTTTTCCTGAGAAAAAACACATAATGCAACATACAGATGCTTACACTATCAGTTAGTGACAGGATACAGCCTACAGATATAGTCTCATACTGAACTTGAATAATTTATGGAATGTTTTTTTATTGCCTCTGTCTTTGCATTTTATGACCTGATATTTCTGTTGTGAGATGTCATGTCTGTTGAGGTAATTTAGAGCTGATGTCTGTGGGAAAGATGCTCTGTAAAGTGTCCTGGAAATATGACACGTGATAAACAATACAGGTGCAACCCTTTAGAAGAGCGGCGGAAACTGTTTCCCATCCTTCCCTTAAACTTCACCAAACTGCAATGGAAAAATCATGGAGTTAATTGAAACTAATACTTATCATTAATATTTAAAAAAAAAATTACACTTTGAAATGATTGAGGAAACATGCACATGTGACATCACATACAAGAACTGCGAGCAATGAGCCCAGTTCTAGATTCAGCTGAACTTAGACGACAGGAGTTTTAGTGAATTATTTATTAAAGGCTGCAGTGCGGAGGAAAAAGCATGTTATATTTAAAGCTTGTATACCTAAAAGACGGTCTGTCATTTTCAGATTTCAGTAGGTCTACTGAACTACTGTATATAACTAATATATAACCACTGTATATAACCAATATGAACCACTGTATATAACCAATATATATACAGTGGATATAAAAAGTCTACACACCCCTGTTAAAGCAGCTACTTATTTGTGATGTAAAAAATGAAACAAGGATAAATTATATCAGAACTGTTGCACCTTTAATGTAAAAATTACAATACAACTAAAAACCAAAGTGACTCATTTCAGAGAAATAAGATATAAAAATAAAAACGGGGGTGTGCAAACTTTTTATGTCCACTGTAGTATATACAGTCGGGTCATAGGTCATTACACAGAGATTCAAATATACACTGTTTGCATCCCAATGTCCCTTTTATTTATTTATGCCATTTACAGAATTACTGAACTAATTAGCCCACCATACACAATGTCTTTTGTTTGTCTTGGGGGGGGGAAATATGGCAGAAGTTGATCTTAACTGAAAGGACATTATTTTACATCTATGGGGATGAAAAGATTTTCATCTATTTCAAATGCTGCCCGCCTGCTGTGTGTGTGCCTGTGGTGCAGGGAATCTGAAGGCTCTGGATGGTCAACCTGTCTTATCATATTAATATAACTGGAGCAAGAGCAGAGCCACCAGTCTTCTCTTCCTCTTCTACTCCTGTTCTTCTCTTATATGTGTTTGCATATATATTTACATTACTTGCTTTTACTACGTAAAGAAAATGAAACTGTCAATAATTACTGTGCCCTTATCATGCCTTTGACTAAATATGGGGTGTAATACTGGAAGTCATGGTTCACTTTGGTTATATTAACTGTTCTGCAAACAGTCTGTTGATTTTATAACACTGTAGGCTGCTTAATTTGATAAATATTGTAGCAGATGTGATCCTGGATCGGGTCAAATGTAGGTTTGTTAATATTGTTGACACAATAAATGACAATTTGGTGTGTGTGAGTCACGTTTTATATCCCACAAGGAAATCGTAAATCCTGAAATAGCAACATTGCATTGGAAAAACGCGGCTCTATCTACATTTTTTGCAAAACTTAAAATAAGCACCAATACATACAAATACTGCGGATTTCAGCTGAAAATGAACACTAGAGGCAGTAGAACAGCAACAATTTATTATTTTTACACAAAATTATGATTATCTTTTGTGCGCCAAAAAACCCCCCCAAATAACGACTTTATTCAACAATGTCTAGTGATGGGTGATTTCAAAACACTGCTTAATGAAGCTTTACGAATCTTTTGTTTCGAATCAGTGGTTCGGAGCGCTTATCAAACTGCCAAAGTCACATGAACCATTGAAATTTTGAAACACTTATGACGTAACAAAGCCTCGTTTACTGAAATCACATGACTTTGGCAGTTGGATACATGCTTCGAAACAAAAGATTTGTAAAGCTTCGCAGTTTCATGAAGCAGTGTTTTGAAATCGCCCATCACTAGATATTGTTGAATAAAGTCGTTATTTTGGGGGGTTTTTTGGAGCACAAAAAGTATTCTCGTCGCTTTATAATATTAAGGTTGAACCACTGTATTCACATGAACTGTTTTAAATACATATTTAGTACCTTTCTGGGCATTGAAAGTGTTAATTATCTTGTTGTCTATGGAGGCCTCACTAAGCCATCGGATTTTATGAAAAATATCTTAATTTGTGTTCTTAAGTTGAACGAAGATCTTAAGGGTGAGTAATTAATGACAGAATTTTATTTTTTTTGGTGAACTAACCCTTTAAAACTATCAGGTATGTTTAGAGTTTGGTGTAGGTAGTGCGTCATTTTCAAACGCGATAGAGCATTAACCTTTTAGCTCCACTCCAGACATTTTATTTCTGAACTGCCATGATACTTAGAACAGCTAACTTAATAAAACATTGCCAGATTCATGTTCATCTGTTTCAGATAAGACTGAACATGCTTTTAGTGCCACTCACTAGACATTTTACTTTGAAAATTTTCCAATGAGCCTGGGTTGCGAAATCACCATCATGGTACCAACCACCATTCGCCAAAACGCCAAAATTATCTCTGTACAAAAACAGCAGAAGTCAATGTAAATTGCCCACCATGAAAGAAAATCAAAGTGTGTGTTTGAGAAAATATGTATGTAGTTGTAGCCTACTTTATGGGACAAAAATGGCTAGAGGGTGTCCATATGGATGTGGGTACAGTACACCTACATAAGGACAGCCAACAACCTTTTGTTATGTAATCTCTCTCTCTCTTTATATATGTATGAAGAGAGTGAGAGAGGGAAGGAAATAGAGAGAGGTATACCCTGACTGTTGACATCTTAAGTGGTTCTGTCATCAGCACTTTCTTGCGTAACATCCTCTCAGGGTCTGAACATGTGAACACAAAGAGGTTTCCTTCTTTACCACAGGACATTTGCTCAGCACTCTAAAGAGGTTTTCCGGCAAGACATCTAAAATGACCATGATCAGAGCTAATAGCTAAACACATGATGAGAGCATACACTTATTATCTCAATGTGTGACAGTAAACTGTTGAAGTGCTGTCGGAGCCTCATGGTGTTTTATTTTTTTATTACTTTCTTTTTTTTGTTTATCTGCAAATTGAATCACAGCAGAGACATTTTCATTTGCATCCTGTTTCACTACATAATATAATGTAATGCAGTATGATGACATCATGTTGTGTTACCAATGAAGTGATGGACACATTTTCTGTTTGTGGTACTTTGCAGTCTTTATTTAACCTGCACTGCATGCGCATTGTCATCATCACCGGGCTCTGAATGCAAAGGACTCTTGTCTGAAATCATCTTAAAGGGTCAGTTCATCCAAAAATTAAAATTCTGTCATTAATTACTCACTCTCATGTCGTTCCATACCTGTAAGACCTTTATTCATCTTCAGAACACAAATTAAGATATTTTTGATGAAATCCGATGGCTCAGTGAGGCCTCTATTGCCAGCAAGACAATTAACACTATCAATGCCCAGAAAGCTACTAAACACATATTTAAAACAATTCATGTGACTACAGTGGTTCAACCTTAATGTTATGAAGCGACGAGAATACTTTTTGTGCACCAAAAAAACCCGAAATAACGACTTTTCAACAATATCTAATGATGGCCGATTTCAAAACACTGCTTCGAAGCTTTACAAATCTTTTGTTTCGAATCAGTGGTTCAGAGCGTGTATCAAACTGCCAAAGTCACGTGATTTCAGTAAACGAGGCTTTGTTACATCATAAGTGTTTCGAAATTTTAATAGTTCACGTAACTTTGGCAGTTTGATACGCGATCCGAATCACTGATTCAAAACAAAAGATTCATAAAGCTTCGAAGCAGTGTTTTGAAATCGCCCATCATTAGACATTGTTATTTTGTTTTTTTGGCCACAAAAAGTATTCTCGTCGCTTTATAATATTAAGGTTGAACCACTGTAGCCACATGAACTGTTTTAAATATGTCTTTAGTACCTTTCTGGGCATCTGAAAGTGTTAATTATCTTGCTGGCAATGGAGGCCTCACTGAGCCATCAGATTTTATCAAAAATATCTTAATTTGTGTTCTGAAGATGAACGAATACTTACGGGTGTAGAACGACATGAGGGTGAGTGATAAATGACATAATTTTCATTTTTGGGTGAACTAACCCTTTAAATAAAACATAATAGACAGAGGTTGAATATATCTTATGTAATACAGGTAGTTTAACCCAACTGAGAGGGAAAATGATGAAGTATTATTCAGATTAGCCTTGGATGTATTTAGTAAGAGCCATCTGCAAACATAGCAATGCCAGCATTTTGTTTATGTGATTTGGAGTTTAGTTAAGTAGGGTCAGGCATTGGTTTTCTTTTAGAATTCAATAAATTTTCAATCATCAATTTTTCAACCAGAAAGAAAATCCTTAAGGGGTCCATTGTACACAGATCAGCTGCCTCAAAATACCACAATGACAGACATGTTTCATAAATTGTCCTCAGTGTTTAAAGAAGAAAAAACTCAAAAGATGGAATAAAAGCCCATGCTTTACAAGTTACCATGGTGATGGAGAAAAAATAGCCCGAGCTTTACCTGCTGAGCAATTGTGTTGTTGCATGTGTGTATAAAGAAACATGTTTCACATTTTTACTCCCAAGAAAGAAAGAAATGCAGAAGGAAATGGACATATATCAAAAAAGTCTTTACCATATCGATTAAGTGAGTCATGAGAGGCTATATGTAATATAGAAACTATCTCTCAGTCCTTCACTGATCAATGGCTAACTTCAGCTCTTTATTTCCATTGTGTTAATTCTTTATCTGCATTTTATTACTTAGGTTCCAGCCTAAGAATCCTCACAGTTGTGCTACTGTGTATATAATCAAGCTAATGATTTTTCTAAAATATTCATTTTTTATGTTACAATACAAACCTCAAAAGGTACTGCATCAATTCTTTTATTTTTGAACTGAGCTTTGCAACTTCCTTAGGCTTAAAATAATCTATCTCTTCCATCTTTCCCGCTGGCCAAACTGCATGTTTATCAAGCAAACGTCACATGTAATAAACTGGCTGCACGTGAGCCGGAGCGCTCAGAGAAGAATAATTCTAATACGCATGAGCACGCGCTCCGGCTGCGCGCTCTCAGTTCACCTTCGAACGTGTTGTTTTGCGGTGCCTAATATAAAACCATACAAATATTATCATTTTAACTTAGTCAATGTGGACGACAGGATTGAGCTTAATTAAAGGATGTGATGGTAATCAAGTCAGTCAGAGATTACTTCAGCACACTGGACAGCGTTCATTTTTACCAAAGCAGAATGGAAAGCAGCAAAGATGAACCACCGAGGACCCATGGGGATATCACGGACAAAACCCCGCAACAAATCAGCCGTTATTGACTTCAGACAGAGACATGAACTTATTGGAAATATTTCTGGAGTTACTCATCGTTGTAATTGCAGTTGTGTCACTCGTGGCGAACTTGCTAGTGTTAGTATGTTTCACATGCAGCGCACAAGTTCGTGCACAGGTGCCAGGAATCTTCATCGTGAACCTCTCATTCTGCAACATCCTCATCACCGTTCTCAACATGCCTTCTACCCTACTCGGGGTCGTAAAGCGCCAAAAGCCGTTTGCCGACCACTTTTGTTATACAGTGAGTTTTATGGATACTTTTCTGACTACCAACACGATGTTGAGCATGGCAGCTCTCAGCATAGACCGCTGGATAGCCGTGGTCTTTCCTTTGACTTATTCCAGCAAAATGAGACTCAAGAATGTCGCGCTAATGGTCAGCTATGCCTGGCTTCACTCGCTCGCATTCTCGCTTGCTGCTGTCCTGCTGTCGTGGGTCGACTACAGTCCCGCGTACGCGTCATGCACTGTGCACCTGGGAGACGATGATGGGAGCCGTGGTCACTTCATGGTGTTCACCACAGTGTTCCACGCATGTACTTTCGCACTCTCGCTTTTCATCCTATGCTTTACCTACCTGAAAGTACTACAAGTGGCTCGCTTCCACTGTAAGCGGATAGACGTTATAACGGTGCAGACACTTTTGCTACTTGTCGACATTCACCCAAGGTACATTTAAAACATTATGCATCAACAGTCACAGAAACATAGAACAATTTACATATTGTAAGCATGTGCATTCTTGACGTATTCTTTGAAACTTCTTAGTGTGAAACAACGGTGCTTACTGGAGCAAAAGAAAAGGAGACAGAGGGCCACCAAGAAAATCTGCATATTCATCGGGTCGTTCGTCCTGTGCTTCGCCCCCTATGTCATAACACGGTATTGCTTTATGACAATACACATTTTAGTAGAATGGAGCACATAAAATATATAAATAATTATAAACAATGTGCACATACTTTTGCCATGATACAGATAAGCCTATTATTTCCAAGGCAATATTAGTATAGGCCTATGTGTAACAGTAAGGGGAGACCGAGCCGAGGCAAATTTTACTCGTTAATATTTCTCAGAGTAGGTTTATTTTTGAAAGTCAATTTCTGTATATCTTAATGCCTGGCTACAATGAAGGTATTGAACATTTACACCATTAAAGGATACCACTTACACCATTTAAACATTTACACCATTTCCAGAAAAAAGGATACAGTTTGTTGCATGTGAGAGTATTATGTAATATGATTATTAAATCAACCTCTGTAATAATCCTACTGCAGACTAGAAAAAAAAAAAAGAACTAGTGTTGTCAAAAGTACTGACTTCAATACCAAGTCGGTACTGAAATTTAAAAAATGTGACGCTTTGAGCGCTGTTGAGTGGATTTATAAACAGCTCTGATTGGCCATGGTGTTCACATGCTCATCAGATATGTCTGTGATTGGCTACAATGATCAACGCATTGGAGCGTTTGAAAGCACACGGAAGTGTTTGAATTTGAAAGTGGGAGCATTTGAAAGCAGGCATCTATCAATCCTTCTGCCCGTGTGTATCTGAGTAAGCGCTAGATGAAGAGCGTCATTGATGTCTATTTACAACATGTTTTTGAAGCGTTGATCATTGAAGCCAATCACAGACATATCTGATGAGTGCGTGAACACAATGGCCAATCAGAGGTGTTTACGAGCCCGCTCAACAGCGCTCATATTTTTTAAATTTCAGTACCGACTTGGTATCGAAGTTGATACTTTTGACAACACTACTAGAACACTAATTTCTTGTAATTTGTTTCCAGCATGGTCATATATCAATTTCCCCAATACAGTGCCATATTGAATGTTTATATAATAGCCTAATATATATTCTTCTTTTCTCATAGACTGACTGAACTGACTGCTTCAGTAAAAATCGACCGTTACTGGGGGATCATGAGTAAGTGCTTGATGTACAGCAAAGCTGCCTCTGACCCTTTCGTGTACTCCCTCTTACGGCAACAATATAAGAAGGCCCTTTTTGGAGTGTTCAACAGGATTTTGGGACGGAACTCATACACACTGTCTGGTCACAGCAGCCCCTCGGACATAGAAAATGAATGCTGCTCACAAAGGGTTAACAATATGCTGAAGGATAACTGTCACTAGAGCAGGTCAAAAAGAATGACAACTGACACCTTCAGAAATACGTGCTCAGCAGTGGGCTCTGGTTAGTTAATGGCAAAACGCCAAACGAAACTGCCTATAATTTCTGAAATAACGGCTTATACTGTATAATTTCAAAGTCTGTTGAAACCTTGGGAGGCCACAAAGTTTGCCAATCACTGGATTTTCTTTTATTGAATTCAGACCATTTGCACACTCATCTGTTATATGACTTTATTCACAACATAGTCCTATAACGTGTATTATAATGTACTTTATGAAATAAAAATAATTATAGTAGAAGGGTAAGAATTGTATAGGTATTTGTTGCCTAGCATGAGATATATATTTATTTGGATAAACTTGACTTTTCACCATCCATCAACACATATTACCTCATAATAGTAGGCCTACATTAATCTCACATGTAATTAAATATTCAGAGCCTTATTCTGCCAAGTGCAGCTTCTGGCAGGGCCACAAGGCCATTAAAACTTGTCCTAAAGTCACTCCAGTGTTGTCTTGAAAGGTGAAAATTAGGCCTAGTTTAAAATTTCTGTTTCTGTTTGATTCAGTATTCTCTTAATTCAGTTGTTGCCTTATCAAACTGCCATCATAACTCTCTGGTTGCGACTGTTATTTGTCGTGTAGAAGTTGTGTCTTTGTGTGTCTAAATTACAGTTGACAGTCACATGAAAAAAAAAAAATTTGAAACATCAGTCATAACAAGACATAATGAAATGCACAGTTTACAGTGCAGTTAATGTGTTATTTCCATAAAGCCCGGAACGCACCAAGCCGACGCCGACGAACTAGTGGCGACGAAAGCAGACTGCGGGGTTGGATCACGTCGGTAGCGTTTGGGTCCAAAGTTGCCCTGACACACCAAACTGACGCTCGACACCCAACGGCCAAGTAGCACGTCCGTTCTGCGCCTGCATAAGAACAAATGCCTTTCCATACCAGCAGGTGGCAGTAGCTGAACAGCCAATCAGAATGATCAGATGGCCCGACTGACCGACAAGCTCCTATGCCGATTCAACATGTCGAATCGGCTGAAAAAAAGCCGACGAGGACCAACTTAAACCGACGGTGTGGAACACACTGAGAAAACTTAGTCCGCCGACGAACAAAAACTGCCCGACGGCCAACCGTTGGCTTGGTGTGTTCCGGGCTTTAAGGAGATCACACACTTTAAAATTACTGTATTGGTCTACAAATAAAAATGTAAAAATACAATTTAATTCAACACATAAAGTTAACTAGTTTACAGTGTATGTTCAGAATTTTAAGTTAAAGTCATAAAGAAATGTGCAGGTATACATTCCCATACTACATCTGCCATGCATTGTCCTTTGACCCTTGTGTCTTTTGACCTATGACATACTAACAACAAGCACGAAAATATGTGCAATTTAAAACAAAAGATATAGCTTTTGTGGTAGGCTTGTAATGTACACTTAAAAATACCAATTCTACACTTTTTTTAAACTTCCAAAGGCTCCTCATCAGCTCCAGTGAATAAAGATTGGTTTCTTACTCATACAACGTAGCTACTTGAGTTCCTTTATAAGCTGTGTCTTGGTCTAAAACAACGAGGAGTGGGGCTTTATATAGCCAGGTGGACACGTGCCTTTCTGAACCCCGTCCAGGCAAGTGAATTTACCACACATAGGGATTACAGTCACGTTCTTGGAAATGAAAAATGTTTTTGTTTGTTTTTTTAAACGCGGCATTGATTTTTATGTCTATACCACAAAAAGGGTAAATGTGAAGTCAGGCTTTCTGAAAGAACTGTAATTACAGTGGGTCCCAGACACAGCAGAAGAGCGGCCGCCTACTGCGGGAGAAACTTTTTTGCTGTAATTTGATCATTTGGCAGCGGTACTCGTGCAGGCTCTCCCTTAAGCGATGGGGGTAGCGGGACTTTTCGGAAGATGATCAACTTTGTACGTCGTAGCGACTGCCACATCATTCAGTTTATGGACAACAACATGCTCACGGTTTTAATTCTTTTAAGCGCACTGGCGACATGCTTGTGCTTTCCACGACTATGTACACCGGAAGAAGCAGCAATAGGTAACGTTATACATTCATTCAGTGTTACACCAACTTTAGTAGGCTACAGTTAACTCATGCAATTTTATGTGAGGAAAAATTGGAGACGTTTACAGTATAACTACACTGCTTGTCACAAATCATGTTTCTCATGATCTTAAAAACATTTTTTATTAAAAAAAAATTAAAGCAGTTTTGATTTTTGTAAGCATAAATTGTGACTACAAATGACTTTATTGTTATTATTAAATTTAATTATATTTTTATTTTATTATTGCAACAATATTAATATTAAACAATTATTTTTTTAATAGTTTGTTTTATTAGTTAAGTAAAAAGTTCCTAACACGCTGTTTATAAGCATCATAAGATGCACCTCATCAAGTTGGTTAGTTGAATGCCCAGTACTGTAGGCTAATTCAAGCAATGGACTGCTGCGTTTACTAAAAAGCAAAAATGTTAGCTTAAAATATTAGCAATAATAAACCGTACTACTAATTTAAAATGTGTAAATGGCAATAATAAAGAATGATAGGGTGTGTAGCCTACAAACTTTTGTCTGGCAGTATAAATGCTCAGAGGTCAAATAACGTTTTGCTTATTCACAAATGCACGCGCCAAGGGTGCGAAGGCTTGACTGTCATGCAATATATTCGTGCAGAAAGATGTCTTTCTTTCCACTGTGTACTCTACTGCCATCTAGCCTTCAAAGACCAGGCTTTGCAACGACATCAGCAGCTGTAACATCCTCTGTGCATTATTGTTTTTTTTAGGAAGATGCAGAACACCTGCAGGAGAGAGGCGTAAGTATTCCTTTTATTACATTGTGCATAGTGAGTCAGGTTACTGCATTTACCTATAGTTCTATGTAATACACAATTGTTATATCATCAAGTTGCTTGGTTTTCTGAAATAGAGTGCAGAGACTTCTAGTGTTTCACAGCTCTAGCCTGTAAGGTATGGTGAATACCAAACAGCTCTGCAAGATGGGACTTGTCCACATCACTGTAGAAAGGGAAAGACATAATTATGCATTTAAAGGCCTTAGGGTGATTAAGTAAAAGTTCTGAGAGAGCTTATAGGGTGCAATCTGTAATTTGCTTAATAAAGGCCAAATAATCTGATAAATTAAAGAAGCAGTAATGTCTTGTCATGTTGGGTGTCACATACTGTCATTGTAAGAAGGTATTTATTAATAAACTGCCACTAATAGGCTAAATAATCAAAGCAGCCATGCATTTCTTTTCTTGAAACTTTCTTTTGCCCTCCCTTCAAAATCTAGTATTAAAAACATTCCACTGCAGATGACATTTCACAAACTGTTCCATTCCAGGAACTTGGACCAATATAATTCTCTTTAGTTTCCATATTATATTAAAATAGTGCTACACTGCCCATGACACATTCTTCCTCTATTCTCCACCAGCCTTAAACTGATTTTAAAGTAAAATCCTTTCTCTCCTGTCTCTAGCGCAGTGCATAGAGATGGTGCTTGGTTACTGTCAGGATGTGCCCTACAGCCACACCACATTCCCCAACATTGTGGGCCACCGTTCACTGCAGGATTTAGAGATGGGCGCAGAGTACCTTCTCTTGAGTGTGATCCACGGACTGCTGAAAGGAGAGTGTTCTCCAGACATCCGTCTGTTGGGCTGCTCCGTATTGGCTCCACGTTGTCAAGACGGCAGACTTATGAAGCCGTGCCGTAGCACATGTGAGATGGTGAAAAAAAGCTGTATCCATGCCTTTGAGGCCATACAAATGGCATGGCCTTACTTTCTGGACTGCGACCGATTCTTTGTTGGCAGTGAGGAGGGTTGTTATGACCCATTGTCAGAGCTAAGAGGTAAGAGTTGTGGAATGATTAAAGTAAAATTACAGTTCATAAAAAAAGTAGGCTTATTTATATAGTATTTATATGTATTAAGAAAAATACATACTTTCTCCCCTCAGAAAAGCAGGAAGTGGCCTTCGCCAACATATCTGATGGTGGTCTTTCCACTATCATTCAGTTCACTTACCACTCTAACTCTCAGATGTTCAGCATCCTGAAGAAGACAGCAGCAAAATGCCCTCATATCTCACAAACATACAGCATTGGACGCAGTGTGGAAGGAAAAGACTTACTGGTTATTGAATTCTCTAATAACCCTGGACAACATGACCTATGTGAGTATGAGGTACACTACAGTTTAAAATTTGGGGGTCAGTAAGAGTTTTTAAAAATCAAAGATAGAGTTTTATTCAGCAAATATGCATTAAATGTATCTAGAGTGACAGTAAAGACATTTATAATGTTACAAAAGATTTATATTTCAAATACATACAAAGTTCTGTCATAAAACTGATAGACAATAAAGATAGATAATACAGGCTAATAGGTCCTTAACTCAATCTGCTTGCAATCACATTATTCTCTATAGAGCACAGCTGATTGGTTCCTACTGTATCAGTAGCCAATGAGCTTGCTGTTTATCCTTTAAATACTTGGTCAGCATTTTGCTGTAGCAGTTTGCAGCGCGCTTTCAGAAGCCCTCCACCTTCCCCAGCTCATCCTTTATAGACCTGCTACAGGTAATTCATGTATGCTATATTGTACAGCAGCAGCATGTCTTACTTGCTCACAGCAGCATGTTGTGTATTGGCAGTAGCAAGTCTGGAATAAATTACATTTTAAAATAAATTAAAAAGAAAAACGTTATTTTAACATTTGTTTACATTTGTCACATGTGGTTGTAGTGAAGCGCACAACGATCGATATTCAAGGAAACAGTCTTTAATAATTCATTCCAATGGGCACATGAAAACTCAGGAGAAAAATTGTACAACCACGTATAACACAACAATACCAGGCAATGAACTAAGGAAACTAAGGGCTTAAAAACACAGACAGGGTTATCAAGGTAAAACAGAACAGGTGTAGAGCTAATTAATAACCAAGGAAACCAACTAGGGAACAGAACTCAGGCAAAGCAGAACAGGGAACAGAATGAAAACAAAATGAAACTAAACAGACATAGAATCACACGTTAAAAAAATGTTATAATATTTCACAATATCACAGTTTTTACTGTATTATTTGATCATGCAGTATTGGTGAGAATCAAAAACGTCTTTGCAAAAGTTTTTGAAAAATCTTACCACCCCAAAAACTTTTGATTGGTAGTGTACAATTTAATACTATAGTTTTCACAAAAGAACTGCAACAAGAGTGAAAAACATCTTTTCATCCCCTGTTAAATCTCCTTCCCAGACACAATATCTGAATTTGGAGTAGCATACTTCTCTTGCTATTTCTGCTCTAAACAATAGTAAGAGTACTATTCTAGTATACTATTCTGAATTCAGCTTTGATTAAATTCCCGTTCCCATTTTTCTCTTCACTGCCCTCTAGTGGAGCCGGAGATAAAATTAATTGGAAACATGCATGGAAACGAGGTTCTCGGCCGACAGCTGCTGATATACCTGGCTCAGTATCTGTGCTCTGAGTATCTGCTGGGCAATGAGCGAATTCAGACCCTCATCAACACCACACGCATCCATATCCTGCCCTCCATGAATCCTGATGGCTATGAGATTGCCGCTTCTGAGGTAGCCGATAGGAATGACCCCGAAAACATCTACCAGGAAGTAAATATTTTGTTGTCTGAGTCTGTCTGCCTGTCTGTTTGTCGGCTGACTGACCATAGCAAGCTCCCTGCACCAGAGAGTGTCCTCCAGAACAGTTCAGGCCTCGGAGGAAGTCCATATCAAGGCAACTACAGCCCTTGCTATTGTGGAATAATTGTGTTTCAATGTTGGCACAGTTTATTACTGCCTAGGAAGTAAAAACCATAGCAAAACAAACATAAAAAAGGTACACAGAATTGGTCTAGTGATTCAACTATGAATTGAAAAGGACAACTGGTAGAGGGAGGCCTTGACTAACCACTCTAATAGACTATTGCCCGCAATTTGTTTGTCATATAACACAGCAGTATTTTAACAATAGCTTGGTAAACTAATAGATTCATCTACATCTTCTCAAAATCTTTTTACTGGTCACCACGGGTGATGTTTAAGAATATAATGTGTTGTGTTGGAAACAACTGTTGGACAATTTATTTAATTAAGTAATTTCAAATAATGTTTAATAATAATTGTTATAAAAAATATGTATTTATAAAAAATAAAATGAATTCCACATAAATTGTTTCAGATAACATAAAAATGAATTCTAATCTTAGTCTGAATCTTAAATAAGAGGATAAAACCGTGTTGGTCTACTCATTTAACACTAACAGACGTATCTTTGCCTGGTTCTGATGTTTTCTGTCTTTGTATAAATTTTCATCGACTACAGTCTTTTAACACTTGCCTTCTTACTTAATGTCTGGCTTTCTGATCCATCCAATGTTAAATTGTTTAACTCCTTAATTAGTAATTTAGTTTGATGTGTAGCAAATGTCTTCGAAGTAAATTGAAAGAGGGTAATACAAATGTTTTTACGCATTTAGTGACTCTCTTTGAAACCCTGTTAAAAATTTGCCTGAATTTTTACTGGTGGGATTTGCAACATTTAGGGTCATGAGTACAATGGATGGACCAGCGGTCGGGCCAATGCACAGAATCTCGATCTGAACCGCAACTTCCCTGACCTCACCTCCATCTTCTACAATCGGCGTCGCTTCAGACATTTCCGTAGTGACCGCATACCCATCCCTGATTCCTACTGGTTAAATAAGGTAGAAGTATGAATGCAAAGCCATTTCTATCAAACATACAGTTGCACAACAAAAATACACTTGATTCGTGTTCTTTGTGAATATCTGAATAACCTTTGTATATACAGTGCATCCGGAAAGTATTCACAGCGCTTCACTTTTTCCACATTTTGTTATGTTACAGCCTTATTCCAAAATGGATTCAATTCATTCTTTTCCTCAAAATTCTACAGACAATACCCCATAATGGCAACGTTAAAGAAGTTTGTTTGAAATTTTGCAAATTTATTGAAAAAAAAAAAAAAAAAAATAAATCATATGTACATAAGCATTCACAGCCTTTGCTCAATTGTTGAAGCACCTTTGGCACCAATTACAGCCTCAAGTCTTTTTGAGTATGATGCTACAAGCTTATTATGCACACCTATTTTGGCACATTTTCTCCCATTCTTCTTTGCAGGACCTCTCAAGCTCCATCAGGTTGGATGGGGAGCATCGGTGCACAGCCATTTTCAGATCCCCAGAGGTGTTCAATCGGGTTCAAGTCTGGGCTCTGGCTGGGCCACTCAAGGACATTCACAGAGTTGTCCCGTAGCCAATTCTTTGTTATCTTGGCTGTGTGCTTAGGGTCGTTGTCCTGTTGGAATATGAACCATTGACCCAGTCGGAGGTCCAGAGCGCTCTGGAGCAGGTTTTCGTCAAGGATGTCTCTGTACATTGCTGCATTCATCTTTCCCTCGATCCTGACTTGTCTCCCAGTTCCTGCTGCTGAAAATTATCCCCACAGCATGATGCGGCCACCACCATGCTTCACTGTAGAGTTGGTATTGGCCAGGTGATGAGCGATGCCTGATTTCCTCCAGACATGACACTTGCTATACAGGCCAAAGAGATCAGTCTTTGTTTCATAAGACCAGAGAATTTTGTTTCTCATGGTCTGAGAGTCCTTCAGGTGCCTTTTGGCAAACTCCGTGCGGGCTGTCATGTGCCTTTTACTGAGGAGTGGCTTCTGTCTGGCCACTCTACCATACAGGCCTGATTGGTGGAGTGCTGCAGAGATGGTTGTTCTTCTGGAAGGTTCTCCTCTCTCCACAGAGAAACGCTGGAGCTCTGTCAGAGTGACCATCAGGTTCTTGGTCACCTCCCTGACTAAGGCCCTTCTACCCCGATTGCTCACTTTGGCCTGGCGGCTCGCTCTAGGAAGAGTCCTGGTGGTTCCAAACTTCTTCCATTTACGGATGATGGAGGCCACTGTGCTCATTGGGACCTTCAATGCTGCAGAAATTTTTCTGTACCCTTCACCAGATCTGTCCCTCGATACAATCCTGTTTCGGAGGTCTACAGACAATTCTTTGAACTTAATGGCTTGGTTTGTGCTCTGACATGCACTGTTAACTGTGTGACCTTATATAGACGGGTGTGTGCCTTTCCAAATCATGTCCAATCAACTGAATTTACCACAGGTGGACTCCAATCAAGTTGTAGAAACATCTCAAGGATGATCAGTGGAAACAGGATGCACCTGAGCTCAATTTTGAGTGTCATAGCAAAGGCTGTGAATACTTGCATACATGCGATTTTATTCATTTTTAATTTTTAATAAATTTGCAAAGATTTCAAACAAACTTCTTTCAAGTTGTCATTATGGGGTATTGTTTGTAGAATTTTGAGGAAAATAACAAATTTAATCCATTTTGGAATAAGCCTGTAACATAACAAAATGTGGAAAAAGTGAAGCGCTGTGAATACTTTCCTGATGCGCTGTATGTTTCGTTACTTTCATATGAATCTGCTGTATTATTGTAATGTTCAATACGGTGATTCAATATAGTGACAAAACCTTGCTCATACAGTGACAAATCACATAGAATATTATTTAGAGAGCATATAGAAACTTTGAAATGACATCTTGTGTTCATTTATTTTTATTTATTTATTATTAGGTAATTGCACCAGAGACCTATGCTGTAATGAAGTGGATAAGATCCTATCCTTTTGTTATATCTGCCAGTCTACATGGAGGAGAACTGGTCATATCATACCCTTTTGACTTCTCTAGACACCCCCAAGAAGAAAGGATGTACTCACCCACACCAGATGAACAAGTGAGCAATTGAATGTTCCTCCAACTTTTTCTCCGGGCGAAGCTCCTGCACTTACTTATTTTGCATAACAAAGTCATATCCTGTGTGTAGATCTTTAGGCAGTTGGCTAGGATATATGCAGATGCCCATGCCACAATGTCCAACAATGACACAGAGAGATGTGGAGCCTCATTTGCCAATAAAGGAGGGATAACAAATGGAGCACAGTGGTATAGCTTTGCTGGAGGTAAACGCTTTCCTTAAAGAAAAATCATTGTGTCTTTGAGGCTTAATTAAAATGGTTAGTTCACCCAAAAATGAAAGCCGGCCAATAATGAGTCAACATTCTGACGTAGAACCTGAAAGCGCTGCACTGTGTTTACAACATCAACTACATAGGAGAATGACAGGGAAGAGAAGAAATTGCTGAATAAAGTTATTTTTGTTTTGTTTTTCCACACAAAAATATTCTCGTTGCTTTATAACATTAAGGTTGCACCACTGTAGTCAAGTTGACTATTTTAACGATGTCTTTACTGCCTTTCTGGACCTTGAATGTGGTAATTATGTTGCTTTCTATGGGGGATCAGAAGCCTCTCGGATTTCATCAAAAATATCTTAATTTGTGTTCTGAAGATGACAAAAGTCTTTCGGGTGTGGGACAGAAATTTCATTTTTGGGTGAACTAACCCTTTAAGTTAAATATGTCAACAATACCTATCAATAAGACAAAAAAGAGTGAATAAATGAATGTCATGTAAAATCTCCATCTGGCTGCACAGTTGGAGACACATTCTGAAAAAACTTTTACAAGGTCATTTTAGCATCCAGTTTGTGTTATTTTAGTGTCTATGTGTTGTACAAACATGCCCTTCTCTATTTCCTATGTCTGTCTATGTGTTATTGTATCAGGGATGTCAGATTTTAACTACCTGCACAGTAACTGTTATGAGATCACAGTGGAGTTGGGCTGTGATAAATTCCCCTCTGAGGAGGAGCTCTACCCTGAGTGGCTCAGGAATAAGGAGGCACTGCTCAGCTTCATGGAGTCTGTGAGTTTACTGTTCTGTTGGCTCATTGAGCTAAGAGTAGATTGCAAAGTTGCAACTGCATAGACTCTCATCTTTGTTTTGTTTGTTTATTTCCTCGCCATGCTAAATATGTGCCTGATTTAATTTTCTCTACATTGAACTCATTTGTTCATTTGTTTTTCTCATGCACTGACAAAAATCTTTTCTCACAAAAATCTCAACTTCTGTAGAAATTACAGCACATACACCAAACCTTGTAGTTTTATTCCTCTCTATATTCTGAAGGTTTTTACCGAGGGGTTTATATTATTTATTTATTTACATTTTTTTCTGACTCTTTACAGTATTTTCTGTCATAAAAATAGATATCCAAAATCCCTTCTGTAAAAACCTTTGGCACTAATATGTCAACAAAATGAAATGAATTCTGAACCTGGTTTTACCCAATGTTCATATTTCTGTTCTTGAAATGTCTGCAAATTAGTGCATATTTAATTAGATAATGCCTCATTTGCATATTTAAGGGTACACTATATTACTTCTTTTGTTCAAAATTAAGAAAATTGAAATGATTTGATACATCATCAATCCTTCTTCCAAAACATTTTTTTTCTTACCCTGATTCACTACGGTAAGTCTAGTATAATATATAATTTATATTTTAGACTTAACGGGATGAAATTGTGTACATACGTCACTCGCCTGTGCGTGTTTCGTCATTTTATTGGTATTTTATTGAACAGATAAATTGCCATATGTAGCTCTCTAACAGACTTCATTGTAAAGCATTATCTATTGTGAAGGGTCATTTCATGATGGTTGTTGTAGTGCTGTGCTGGAATTTATTTTCAAGGAAGTACCGTGTCTATTAATGGGTAAAGCTACGGTAATGTCTTCAGCTAGTCAGCTTGAGATCCTTTCCATCTAAACTGGTTAAATCTCTTAAAGGAGTACTTCAACGCTGGCAAAATGGGCTTTCAATAAAACTAGAAAGGCAAAACATTTTTTTAAATTGGTGCTACCTGACTAGAGAAAACAGAGAAAGACACCTGTTGTCTTCCCTTTTTGCCAAATGGGTAGGAAAACATTAACACCCTTAATGCACTTGGCATGTTGTCATCCAAGACCACTCCGATCAGTCTGCTGTGGATATGCTGCGTTTACAGCATGTTGTAATTACTGTCATTTTGAGATGAGAAGATGTGCCGCACCTATACACTTGACCGTAGTCAAATACTGCCTTGCTTTGATAGGAAATACTTTTTAGCAAACTTTAATCATAATGGTGTCGACTTGTATTGTTCCCAGTTGCAAGAATTCAAAGAGTAAACGTTTAGCGGGAGTGAGTTACTGTCCAATGAAGGATCCAGCACGTTGTAGGCAGCGGCTAAAGGCTGTCCATGGGTGGGAATACAAAAGTATAATCTGTAGTTTTCACGAAAGCCCTGCACTGCTGTAAAATAACTTTAAAATACTGGCAGCTGTGGTTGACACCAGTAGTGTACTGTTAATTTACAGCTCTTTACTGTTAATTTACAGCTCTCCCTTTTTACAGTATGTTACTGTAATAATACCATAGAAGGTAACTCATTTGATTTGGGAAACAAATTGTTTACAAAACATTAGAGTTTAAAAACTAGTATTTATATGGTGTTAGCACTGTGAACTTATTTCATTTGAGTCCACTGAAAAGGAATATTTCTGTAAACATTTAATGTGTAATAGTGAAATAATCACAACATGACTTTAACTCAAATCATTGCAGTCTGTCGTTAGCTAACAAAAGTGCACATGTATGTGCTATAGTACTTAGCAAAGAGATCATCACTGCATCAGCAAATATACAGTTACTGCTTTTAAATAAAGCAACATGCAGTATAACATCAGTGTTTCTCAGCTCATCATTGACTGAAGCAAAACTAATGTTCAAAAATCAAGGGTCAAGAGCCCAACTAAAGCAAACACTGATCTCCATCATGGTAAAAGTCAAATGAAACAATAAACCATTAACATCTAAACCTCTGTTGATTCTCAATAAGAACTTCTGTAGACATATGACAGAAATGAAGTCAGTCTGGTTAGTAATAAGTGAAGCTGGTAATGCTCTTTGTAGAGTTGTTTAATCAGATCTTGAGAGATTTAATGTCTTCTTTTATCTTCAGTTGATTTCATCTAAGGCTATGGCTGGAAGTCAGCTGTAGTTCTTGAGTTTCTCTTTTTTCTGTTCTTGTTTCTCTTTCCTTCAGTGATTCTGCTTGTTAACAGCAGGTGTCCATCAGTGTCTGAATTCACTCATTTGTTTTCATTCACTCTCTCAAGTGGACTATATTAGTAAACTAATGTAGTGAGTAGTGAATGGTGTGATTTGGAACAGCCTCTGAGTGTCGATTTTGAGCACTGTTAATTCACTGTATATTGCTGTTGGCTACTTTCTCAAAAATGACAAATATTACCCAGAATGCATTGTTTTCCACGGTATATTACTTTTTTAATGGAAAACAGTATGGTACTTTCAATTTTTAACAGCGTGGAGCTAAAAAAGTCCAGTGGACTTTTGCTGACAAATAAACGTGAATTTCTTGGTCCAGGTAACACAGAGAATGAGTAAACATTATTTATTTACATATACTACCCATATTATAACAATACAATGCAGGTTGAAAAGTGCCGAATTTACACTTTAAGCCTAGTAGTGAAAGTTTTATGAGCGGTAGGATAACCATATTCATCCACATAGTCAAGCACATCCAAAACAATGTTCTTCCACAAAATACATGAGTTTTGTTTTTTTAACCACTGGAGGACCAAAAGTTAAATATAGTGTACCTTTAAACATAATTTCTGAAATCTTGTAATACAAAAAATGTTTGTAATTCTTAATGTAATGAATCAGAAGTATGGTGATATATTCACCTGGGGTGTCTTGTCTTTATTTAGCTGGTTAGATGGTTTGAAATGTTATGTTGTATTTATCCTTCATATTTTTTTCCCATATTCCTCACCTTATTTAAGTGTTTTTAACAGTATCTAACAAATTAAATGAAGGAACATAGCGCCTAGATACAGCAACACACTGGACTAGTCCATTCTCATAAGAGAGGATGACTGTTTTGATATATTTTTATATATATATATATATATATTTTTTTTTTTTTTTTTTTTTTTAGATTTCTTCTTAATTGTTGCAGTGCATGCATAAAAGGAAGAACAAGACCTGGAAAACTTAGAAAAACAAGATGAAATCTGTGGGGCTATATCTCTTCTAACTACACTAGTATCTATATTTGAGAAAGAGAGAGACTTATTTTAAATGGCTATATGGTAACAGATGAGGTAAATAGCAACTTCATCACTCTTGCAGGTCCACAGAGGTATAAAGGGCATTGTGAAGGATGAACATGGGAATGGCATTAAAGGAGCCACAATAACTGTTAGGGGGGTGCGACATGACATCACTACAGGTAACAATTTATTGTAAAGTCATAATGCAACCTTCAACACACTTTTACAAACCTCTTGTGTTCCTTTTCATTGACCTGAAATAATAATGCAGATGTAAATGAGTGTTGATGTAGCCTCTGTCTCTCTCTACAGCTGAGGACGGTGATTACTGGAGATTGTTGAATCCAGGTGTCCACATTGTGACTGCAGCTGCCTCTGGCTACTCTAAAGTATCCAAGCGCATTAACATGCCAAGGAACGTTCGGGTGGGCAGAGTGGACTTTGTGCTGAAGAAGGCCCCACGAGAACCCTCTCTTGACTACTTTAACATCCCTGAGCTGGACAATTATGAACGTTTTGACCCATTTAATCAGTTTGAGCAGGACAGCCAGAGGGAGCTGGGAGAGAATGGGGAGGAGAGAACTGAGAAGCCCTGGTGGTGGGCCTATTTCAGCCAGTTAGGCATATCTGCGCCTACCTGGCTCCTGCGGAACTACTAGGGACCCTCAGGACACCATTGGAGAGCAACCTGATCCCTAACTTTTTGCACCCAAGCCTTACTTGATTGTCATCATGATGGTATAGCATTAACTCCTTATGACATGCTAGATGTGCAGCTAACCACTGGGAATGGTGAAGCATTACTGCTTTGGTAAATAGCCAAAAAAGTCAAAAGTTTGGAATAATTTTTTAATAAGTCTCTTGTGCTCACTAAGGCTGAATTTATTTGATCAAAAAAAAAAAAAAAAAAAAGAAAAAAAAAGAAGTTAAAACAGTGATATTGTGCAATTAATACAAAAATAATAAACCAGTCTCTGGTGTCCCTAGAATATGTCTGAAGCTTCAGCTCAAAATACCCCACAGATCATTTATTATAGCTTGTCAAATTTGCCCCTATTTGGGTGTGAGCAAAAACATGTTGTTTTTGTGTGTCCCTTTAAATGCAAATGAGCTGCTGCTCCCAGTCCACTTTCCAGAAGAGGGCGGAGCTTTAACAGCTCTTTTGTGCAAATCCAGCATTGTGAGCAAATTGACCCTTGTTTGTGAAGCAGTCCAGCGTAAAATGACGGCATGCTTCTCTAAAGCAGCCCAACATGGCCTCATCCCCTTTGTTGCGTGTTCCCGGGAGCAGGGTTTATGCAAATTTTGGGGTTTGTGATGTCACCAACCCGGGAAGAAGGTTGTTGTAGTCCCTACCAGCCATTTGTTGTAGTCCTTAAAAAGCGATTTTTGTAAAAGAAAATATCTCCCTTTGCATTTAACTTCGTATCTTTGTTGTAACTTTGCATATGTTGTTTATGCTTAAACAGCAACATTAACTAAAGTTAAAAAGTTAAATCATAATCAAGGACCCCTTTAATATATTTTAAAATAGAGTCTCCAGTCTTCAATGTCACATGATCCTTCAGAAATCATATGAGAAATCAGAAATCAATATGCTGATTTGGTGCTCAATTATTATCAGTTGTTCTTGGTGCTCGGTTATTAATAATGGTTCTTATCATCATTATCAATGTTTTTATCAATGTTGGAAACATTTTCTGTTGCTTAATATTTTTGTGGACACCATTTACAGGATTCTTTGATTAATAAAAAGTTAAAAATAACAGCATTTATCTGAAATAGAAATCTTTTGTAACATTATAAACGTCCTTTTTGTTACTTTTGGTCAGCTTTTTATGCATCCTTGCTGAATAAAAGTATATATATTTTTTCTTACTTAAACTTTTGAATGGTATCACGGTTCCCACAAAAAATTATGTATCAAAATCTGTTTTTTAACATTAATAATAATAAGAAATGTTTCTTGAGCACCAATTCAATATATTAAAATGATTTAGGAAGGATCATGTGACACTGAAGACTGGAATAAATTACATTTTAAAATAATTATTTTAAATTGTAATAATATTTCACAATATTTACACTATTTTTGATTGCATAAACACAGCCTTGGTAAGCATAAGAGCATTTTTTTTCACCCCCAAATACATTTAAAAAAATCGTAATTCTTTTAAACTCTTGATCGGTAGTGCGTCAGACTGGCATCATAACAGAATTCACCTGTAAAAGTAAGAGGAAGTATTTTCTTTTATTTTCTCTTTTATTTTTCTTCAGCACTAGATCAAATTCTCCAAAAGCAGCTATAAACAGCTTACTCTGATAAAGTTTGGCAGCTAGACATGGATAGCATTGCATAGTAAATGATAGCATTGCTGTGGCTTTTGCAGTGTGTTATCTGTTATCAGGGCATATATTGTATATTAATCTTTTTCTGGCACATTAAGGATGTTCAGTGCATGACTTTTGAGGCTGTCATTAAAGTGTTAAAAGTACTGTTTTAAATAGCCATAAAAAACAAACAAAAAACAATTAAGGCATTTTCCCCTTTTTTGCCAAGACATTATCTTTCAAACATGGACTGAACATCAAGTTAAATAAAAGAACAAACTTCTGTGCAATTTCGGATTATTTTTTTTTTTTTTACATTCTACAATTCAATGTACATTAGAGTTGGATTATCATAAATATTTGAATGAGGATTCCATAATGGACCACAATAAGCTAATAAAAAATGTTAGGAGGCCACAGTACTTTCTTGAGCCACTAGATGGCAACAAAGTCTGTATAATAATGAATCAGCTCTATCTAACTTTAATTTTAGGCACATGCCTTCTTGTAAACAGTGGCAATAGATAAAGATATTAGGATTCTGAAACTGGGGGTTGATTGATAAAAGTTTTCAGTGACTGATGTTGATATCTACAGAACGATAAGTGTGTGTGTGTATATATATATATATATATATATATATATATACACACACACACATACATACACAATTTATTAATAGCAGTTAAGATGTACAAATAATATACTAAATACTACACATCATTGTCTTACTTTAATATTATTTACTAAGAGGATATTTATTTCTGTTACTTAAATTTCTGATTGTGAAAAATCCAAGAGGAAATCCAAGGAAATGATATTTGTGCATCAGTCCTGTCTCTGTCTCAGCGATCATAGTCTGTTAGCTCAGATTTAGCACAACAATTCTCCATTTGCCTTCAAACCACTTCACGACTGACCCATAAATGAACTGGTGGCAGGGGTTAATCCAGTGTCGCATTCAATTTAAAGACCTATATAATAGTAATGCACCCATAATATAAAGTATATATTCTACTGTTTTAAAGGCTACAGTATCTCAGTGTCATTGCAGAATATTACACATAAATTCTGAACACCAAATAAGACATGTTGAGAGCACAATATAAGGCAATATAATTTGCTGTCAGCATAGCCTATCGTAAATTACAATTGATGTCATAACACCGCAGCTGCGGCAGTATTCTTTACAGTTGAGCAGGTGCCTGTCCCAGTGGCTTTGTAAAGAAAGTCTCTAATGGCCTGTAATACGACTGCAGCGTTACACAAGCTCCAAACACATGCTGATGGAATTTACACGCAGAAAACATCATAACTCGCTTGTGTCAGTGCCCCGGATGCATATCACACTCGTTCTTCTTATTGCAGCAAACCATTTTGACACATTAGCCTGAAGAATAATCAGAGTGGGGTCAAAGTATCACAGCGAAGGCGCCGCTGTAAGTGCCTTTTCACACTGCCTTGTCAAATTCTGCACTCTATAGGCTCTGCAGGTCTTTCCTGCAGCAGTACATCTTCAGTGGTTTTCAGTTATACAGTAGTCTGCTAACAAACCCTCAGGACTAATTACAAAGCCTGTGTACTACTTTACCTCTGAATTAGACTTTGTCATCGGACCAAAAGAAAGACATTTGAACAAACTTTCTTAGAAATTTAGAAAAGAATTTTAAAAAAATTAAAAGAATAAAAAAAAAAACACCCTGCAACTTTCTGAACAGCTGGTAAGATTTTATTCTGTATTTTTTTGCAACATTTTGCACGGTTGGCCTTACAAGATGCTCGACTTCATATGCTGGTCAAGATTTAGTACATATTTACTAGGGGTGTAACAATATATCATGTCACAATATATCACAATACAAAAATGCAACAATATCGTATCGTGGATAGTGACAATACATGATGTGTATAGTACACCCAAAATGAAAATTCAAGTTTACAGAGTTTTAGTGTTTCACTACTACAATAAACTACTATATATAATGTTGAATATAATTATAAAAATGCAATAGGGGAATATTTATGGGTCCTGATAATGCCAAATGTTATGTTACCAGTAAAAAGTGGCCTACATTATGTTAAATATATTTAGTCAGTGACAGAGTGCAAGCATATTCGTCTAAAATAAATCTGTGTTTCAGCGTTAGAATCATGAATATTTTTATTCTGGTGTCACCATTGTCCTGTGCACTGGGTTACCAGCACCAAGTCCAAACCTATTCATTTCCACTCCCAGTGTAATACCAAATTTAGCTTTTTTTTATTATCCTTTTACCATATGTCTTGGAGTTTCGCAATAATATCGTATCGTGAGTTCAGTATCGTGATATGTATCGAATCGTGACATGAGGGTATTGTTACAACCCTACTATTTACACATCTATTTGTTGGTTTGGCAGGTCTTGCTTTTATGTACTTTTTACATTTTATTCATTCTTACATTTTTTAAAGACCTTGGTTAAGTTGGGCTTAAGAAATCCATCATATGACTCACATAAACCCTTGTCAATTAAAAAAAAAAAGTTTTAGTAAAAGGATTTTGATTTAAAAACATTTTTTGATTCGGGAAATTTGCAACCCTTGTCATGTTACTCAATGAGAAATGTATCAACAGGCACAAGTTCAAAGCTGCTGAGTACTGTACTTCCTTAGTAATAGCAAAATTACAACAAGGGACTAATAATTATTCAGAAAGTTAAGGAGTTTGCTTCCATATATAAAATTATTTTATATGTTACAGAATCATTATATTTACTCTGATTTCTGTAAGCTCTTTACCAATAAGTTATATAATTTACATTGCTAACTGAAGCTCTCAGAAATCTGGGTAAAAAGTCGCATGGGTATATAGCAATAGCCAACAATGCATTGTATGTATTTTTCTTTTATGCCAAAAATCATTAAGTAAAGATCATGTTCCATGAAGATATTTTGTAAATTTCCTACCGTAAATATATAAAAAATGTATTTTTGTGAGTGGATATGCATTGCTAAGGACTTCATTTGGACAACTTTAAAGGTGATTTTCTTAATATTTTGATTTTTTTTTTTTTTTGCACTCAGATTCCAGATTTTCATATAGTTGTATCTCAAACCAAATATTTTCCTATCCTAGCAAAACATACATCAATGGAAAGCTTATTTATTCAGCTTTCAGATGATGTATAAATCTCAATTTCAAAAAAATTGACCCTTATGACTGGTTTTGTGGTCCAGGGTCACATTTATGTCATATAAATATATTATTTCTACAATAATGTAATTTAATAATGAATAATAATGATAATAGAAAACTCTGCAAGCACTTTGTTTTACATTCCTCAAGTCATCCTTACAGTGCCTCCTAAAATAAAACTTTTGGAAGAGCTGACACTATATAGTGCAATCAATGAAGAAGAACTAATAAATGAAATGCTTGCACATTTTACCTCAAGCTAAATGGGTCATTCTCACTTACTGACAGTTTGTCACATGCTTGTTCCTGAGAAGTTTTTATAGAATAAAATACTTATCTCCCCCCAACCCCACCCCCACCCTACTGCTGCCTTTCAGTAGACTAATTGCATAAGCTTGATTTTTTTTTATATCATCTTTCATTTATCTCTCTCTCTCTCTCTCTCCCCCCCCCCCCCCCCCCCCTCTCAGCACACTG